>NC_053392.1:622866493-623166493 GCF_905171765.1 Bufo bufo | reverse complement strand
CGAGGCAGGTCAGTAATGAAGTCCATGGACAAATGTGTCCAAGGACGGGAAGAAATGGGTAACGGAAGTAGAGGACCTGATGGCCGTGAATGAGGGACTTTGGCACGAGCGCAGGTCTCGCAGGCTGCCACAAAACCCTCAACCGACTTACGAAGAGCCGGCAACCAGAATCTCCGAGCGATGAGATCCACTGTGGCTCTACCCCCCGGGTGCCCAGCAAGGACAGTATTGTGGTGCTCCTTAAAAACCTTGTGTCGTAAAGCGAGAGGCACAAACAACCTCCCAGGAGGACAAAGATCAGGAGCCTCTGCCTGGGCTGCCTGAACCTCTGCCTCCAATTCAGGATAAAGAGCAGACACAACCACCCCTTCAGCCAAAATGGGACCCGGGTCTTCAAAGTTCCCCCCTCCCGGAAAACAACGTGACAGGGCATCCGCCTTCACATTCTTAACCCCAGGGCGGAACGTGACAACAAAATTAAACCTTGAAAAGAACAAAGACCATCTGGCCTGTCTCGGGTTCAGACACTTGGCTGACTCCAAGTAGGCCAGATTCTTATGGTCAGTAAACACGGTAATAGGGTGTCTGGCTCCCTCTAGCCAATGGCGCCATTCCTCAAAAGCTAACTTGATGGCCAACAACTCCCTATCTCCCACATCGTAATTTCTCTCTACGGAGGAGAGTTTCTTCGAGAAAAAGGCACACGGTCGCCATTTGGCAGGAGAGGGACCCTGAGATAAGACCGCACCCACACCCACCTCAGAAGCATCCACCTCAACAATGAAGGGCAGAGAGATATCAGGTTGTACCAAGATGGGAGCGGAAGCAAAAGTCTCTTTTTGATACTAGAAAAGGCCTTACACGCCTCTACCGACCAGGAGGAAAAATCTACCCCCTTTATAGTCATATCAGTGAGTGGCTTAACAACAGAGGAATAATTCTAAATTAACTTTCTGTAATAATTGGCAAAACCCAAAAAGCGCATCAGCGTCTTCTGATTCTCAGGAAGCTCCCACTCAAGCACAGCGCGGACCTTCTCAGGGTCCATGCGAAAACCAGAAGCGGAGAGAAGAAAACCAAGAAATTGAATCTCCGGAACCGCAAACACACATTTTTCCAGTTTAGCGTGCAATTTATTCTCCCGCAGAATGAGCAAGACCTGACGAAGATGGTCCCTATGAGTTTTGAAATCAGGAGAAAAAATCTAAATGTCATCTAGATACACTAGTACAAATTTCCCTATTAAATGATAAAAAATGCTGTTCACAAAATGTTGAAAGACGGCTGGAGCATTCATCAAACCAAAGGGCATAACCAAATTCTCGAAATGACCCTCAGGGGTATTGAAGGCCGTCTTCCATTCGTCTCCTTCTCTGACCCTGACCAGGTTGTATGCCCCTCTTAAATCCAACTTGGAAAAAACTTTAGCCCCAACAATCTGGTTAAACAGGTCCGGGATCAGAGGAAGCGGATAAGGGTCACGAATAGTGATACTGTTCAGCTCCCTGAAATCCAGACATGGTCTTAAAGAACCATCTCTTTTCTTAACAAAAAAAACCCAGCGGCAACAGGTGACTTCGAGGGTCGGATGTGTCCCTTTCTCAGGCTCTCAGAGATATAAGAACGCATAGCGACCCTTTCAGGTTGGGAGAGATTGTGTAACCGAGATTTAGGCAGCTTGGCGCCTGGGTGAGATTAATAGGGCAATCGTACTCCCGGTGAGGGGGCAACTCCTGGACACCACTCTCGGAAAACACATCCGAAAATTCAGAGAGGAAAGATGGTACAGTCTTGGTAGAAACCTCTGAAAGAGACGTCGAGAGGCAATTCTCTCTGCAAAAGTCACTCCAACCATTTATTTGCCTCGCTTGCCAATCAATGGTGGGGTTATGTTTAGTGAGCCAGGGTAGTCCCAACACTAGAGGAGTAGGTAATCCGCTTAGGACGAAACATGACACATCCTCAACATGAGCGTCACCCACAGTCAAACGGATATTGTGAACTATGCCCTTTAACGATCTTTGAGAAAGTGGAGCGGAATCGATAGCAAAAACAGGTATATCCTTTCCAAAAGTGCATACCTGGAAACCATGTGTTATAGAAAATTGATTATCAATGAGATTGACAGCTGCTCCACTATCTACAAAAATCTCACAAACAATGTTCTTGCTGTCTAGCGCCACCCTGGCAGGTAGGACAAAACGGGAACTACAAGCAAACGGAAAACCTTCAATTTCCGCATCAACCTTGCCAATAGTAACAGACGGAACATTTTTAGAGGACTTTTTTCTTTTTGTTTCTTTATTGCTCTCAAAAAACTCCCTGAATCTCCTAGAGGGACAAACATTTGCCAAATGATTTATACCCCCACAACAGAAACAAACCCTCCTCTGAGAGCTGAATCCTCTGTTGTTAGAGGAAAGCAAACCCAGCTGCATGGGCTCCTGCTCAGAGGGGATAGTTGTGTTGGTGGTGGTAGTAGTGGGACATGTAGCCACGGTGGTTATGGTAGGTAAAGTGGTAGTGACAGTGGCACTCAGAACAATTGCGGAGCAGGAAATTGGGAGGGAGGAAATGGAGCCCACCATGAAAGTTCACAGTCTGGTAAAACTGGAGGGTGAGGACTATGATGATGATTGGGTGTTGCACAGGACCTGGAAGCTGAATCCGGGTGCTAAGGAGGAGATGACATCAGTTGCAATGGCAACAATAAAGAGCAGAGGAGATGTTTGCCAGAACCTGGAAAGAACTGGCAGGGCCAGATCTGTTTCTTTTATGATTATCTCAGAGAATGATGATGTCCCTGCTACTATGAGTGCAGGCTTAAAACGTGCCAGACCTAAGCCAAGCTTGGCTGCTGCTAGCTCTGTGCGCCTTCTTTACAGTGGCACAAGACAAAAGTACTGACGTGTGCAAGATCTGCATGGTTAAAATAAGCCATGAGCGTTCAAACACAAACGTATGCACCACAGATCTATTGCAGCATATAGAGCTGCATCACCCCAATCAGTACGAAGATAAAAGTGGCAAACAGCTGGCGCAACAAGAGTGTCCTTCTGCCCCCATTCTCCTTTGCGGAAGCCAGGCTGCATACACATGCAGTACGGTCTCCATGTCTTTGTCATCATCAGTTACTGCTTCTCCCACTCAGAGTCTTCCTCCTCCTCCATTGTCAGCCATCGAGAACAGAATACCTGGGCAGGAAACAGCTCTACAGACCCAGCAATCCAATGGTGCTCAAGCTTAGATCCCACCAGGCCAAGTTGCTGCCGTACCATGTAGTCAAGTCTGCTGCCTTTAGGAAACGAATGGCGTGCGCTCAGTCTCGCTGGAAAATTCCTACCCGTCATTATTTCTCCCAAAAAGCCATCCCTGCCTTGTACTCTCACGTAATCGATTAGAGATATGTGAAGAAGGGAAGTTGCCTGTGTAGGGGGCACCTCTAGTGCACACAAATCTCTTCTAAACACAAAAAGGAGGAAAGGGTGGATAGTCAAGCGCCAAACCTCCCGTAAGATAGGGGTAATAAGTATATTAATGATAGTAGAACATGGGGCTGATACGGTGGCCACTACATATCATGTGTATATATAAAATGACAATGTAACGGATCTCCTGGCACCCCGACCGGGTACCTCCGTTGATAGTTGCTCCTAGTGCTTTCCGAGGACTCCAAGCACTCCACTTGACACCGTACGCACTGCAGATCCCACGAACCGCCGAAGCTTGGTTGAGGTCTCACCGTCTCCTACCCACCCTTGACCTACGACAAGGATCCAGGCTCCAGTGGGTGAACCTCTCCTAAAACCAGAGAGCAGGAACAGCTCTTAAAAGAGCTAGTAGTTATAGCCAGGGGAGTATAGCAAATCTCCCAGCGTATAGCAATCCCCAGCGTCGATCAGTTACCCAAACACCAGCCTCAACATGATGAAGGGTAAAACAGGAACTCTTTTTGAGGGCTACCCGCCCGTATTTATGCAGGTCCCCATCTGGTGGACACACCCCTAGGGGAACAGAAGGAAGACTGTGACACAGGACAGATATGCAGCACTTCAGGATACACAGACACAATACATCCGCACAATGCATCATGGTTTCCTCCTCTCTGCCCTGGAGACACCCGAGGAGTAATCCAATTATCTCTCAAGACAAAGAGAAATCGCCAAAACACATGTGGGGACAACAGGACAGAAATCACCATTTAAACATGCAATGTCACAACCCTTACAGTAAACACAGACATTTAACATATTCCCAGATAGCTCAAGTCTGAGTGCATATTATTAGGTGAATGGCACTCAGAATACACGAATACAATAACATTAGCTATCTGGGTACCCTCACATAACATAAAATACAATTCCAAAGAACGATTTAAGCTGTGCGGCCGGTCTGTCTTCTCCTTTAAAGTTAGTATGGGCCATAATCCTGAGGCAAGAGGCTGGTAGCCAGGCCTCTCCAAAACCCAGTGGCGAGGTTAGTTTCGCCACAGACAGTATCGATAGTATATTGTCATAAAAGGATGGTGGTGATAGTGCATCACAGATCGACATAAACCAACATAAAACCAGCCAGAATAAATAGAGGATAAATGCCCATCAAAGATCAATGCTTATTAAAAGTAATAAAAGGTCATAATAGTGACCTTAAAACAGGATTAATGAATAAGTACAAGACATGTATGTACTCACTTCGCTGGGGGTAGTCATCAGGATAAGCACATAACACCTGTGACGTAGAACCCCCCTGGCCAGAATCGCATGTAGGATGTCAGTGATGAATGGCAGCACACTTCAGACAGGCTTCAGATAAATAACTTTATTCAGGTAAACGGGCTCAATGCATTTCGGGTACCAAGATTCCCCTTCTTCAGGAGCAAGTACAGGATAGGCAGGTAAAGCAAACCAGCATACATATATATACCCCCCATAATTTCGGGAAACAGAACACGAATGAACATACTTCCGGATACTAGACCGATGTCACCTCCGCTCGCTCGTAGAACGCATACTGCGCTCCACAGCGGCCGGACGTGTAGGAGGGGCCGGAAATGTCTATATGAGATCACTTCCTGCCCGCTGGTGGAACGTAATAATGCGCTCCACAGCGGGCCGGACATGCCCCGGAAAAATGTTGTGGGCGGAGTGCAAAATGCGCTTCACCAAGGAATCTTCTCATTGAATCATTGTTTTTTCCCACCACTGTCGGCACCCATTTTATTTCACCCCCTTCACCATTCCTATAGGATTGGAATAACCTTCCCCTCTTTTTATTTTATTACATTGTACTCTCACGTGGCAGGAAAAGTGGGATGCTCTCTGTGATTCTCGCTGTGCGGCAAGACTCAAAAGGTTCCCACCATTCTGGACAACTGGAGCAGCTCTTACGGGTAGGGACAGTACATGGCTTTCACTGCCCACTGTGTCAATGTTTTTTCTTAATCTGGGACGTTCCAACCCGCTGGAATTCAACATTGCACATGTCCGAGCGTCTGTATGAGCAGTGGAAAGTCGTGAACGATTTTGTCATGCACCGGACCGCCTCAGCAGCAGGGAGCAAGCGTTGCTTCGAGCTCAGGCAGTGGCAGCTCATCCGAGACCTGACGGAAGGCCAAAAATTTGTCAGTAGGGACAACTGAGGCACGAACTATCTCACCCCATCATATTTATATATAATGGTGGCTTTATTTGGGTTTGAATACTTTTACATTCCTTTCAGACTAGTTTTGGCTTTTATGTATTTCCCATTGTATATTAATTCTACTACATAAACTGGGATCGACTACTGAGAGCGTCCACGTGGGGGTGAATACTTTTCTCTCTCTTTCTGGCTGCCATAGAAGCCGCGTGGTTCATCCGGACGCCGCGGGCCCTCGCCTGCATTATGAAGCTGTACATATGTATTGACTTGTGTTCTCTGGAATAATTATTGCATTCTGTGCAGACTTCAAGATCCATATCCAAGCTTGTAATCTAAACAGGAATAAAGTGCGCTGTCCTGGGGTCACGTCACTCGCCTGTTCAGCAACGTACAGAATAATGACCGCCTGGATAATTACATACTTAACCTCCTGCATGCTGTACATCAGCCTGGCGGCTGACACTCAGCTGGATTCTGAACTCCATGTACAAGCTACAATTCCTGTTGATAGGTCCCAGCGTTCATGGCGTAATGATCGATCAATCTCCAGCGCAGAACACACATGTACGTGGGAAGGGAGTCAATATAATCACACGGAAACCATAATAATACTGTAATAATAATACAGGAACACAACACGGAGGCAAGGGGTAAAGGGAAATGCTAATAATATCCAGATCTGGGCTATAGATGTAGCAGAGCTCAGGGCTCTAAAAGAAATAGACACTGTACTGAACATGTGGCGCAAATAGATGCATTTAAGGCCACACCCATTCTATCAAAGTACAGATAATGTAGTAGATGTCACCTGCAGTCCTATGTAACACCATAGATAACACTGTAATAAGTCTCTGAATACAGATAATGTAGTAGATGTCACATGCAGTCCTATGTAACACCACAGATAACACTGTAATAAGTCTCTGAGTACAGATAATGTAGTAGATGTCACCTGCAGTCCTATGTAACACCACAGATAACACAGTGATAACTCTCTGAGTACAGATAATGTAGTAGATGTCACCTGCAGTCCTATGTAACACCACAGATAACACAGTGCTAACTCTCGGAGTACAGATAATGTAGTAGATATCACCCGCAGTCCTATTTAACACCACAGGTAACACAGTGATAAATCTCTGAGTACAGATAATGTAGTAGATGTCACCTGCAGTCCTATGTAACACCACAGATAACACAGTGGTAACTCTATGAGTACAGATAATGTAGTAGATGTCACCTGCAGTCCTATGTAACACCACAGATAACACAGTGATAACTCTCTGAGTACAGATAATGTAGTAGATATCACCCGCAGTCCTATTTAACACCACAGGTAACACAGTGATAACTCTCTGAGTACAGATAATGTAGTAGATGTGACCTGCAGTCCTATGTAACACCACAGATAACACAGTGATAATGTTGTGCAGTGCTCTGGAGCAGGGGTACTGTGAAGTCTGGACATTTTTGTACATTTGCCTATTTCCCCTATGCAAATTCATCAACTCTTTGCTTTATTTCATTGTTAAAGGGTTAACTTGCATTGACTTCTATTGTTTAATACTGTGTAACTGCATTTTATAAGTTGTGATATATATCCTGTTCATTCCCACTGTATTTGCAAGGCTCTGTGGAAAGGGGTTAATGAATACTGAGAGACTTTGGGGACTTTGAATGAGAAGCTGGTAATTTTCCACAGCTGCCATAGGGTTTAAATAAGAGCATGTTTTGGAGAGAAAAGGCCAGACATGTTTACCACCAAATCCAGACAGCTTGACCTTTTGAATGTCTAGTTTAGCTCTGTTGTTATGTCTGGAATAAACTGCTGTGTGGTTGCCATTAAGTATCATTGAAGCTCTAATGTAAGTCTACAGATGTAATAGAGTTAACACACATGCTTTATGAGACATGTTATCTAACCTAAACACGTTAAGCAAACACCTTCAATTGCTTTTCAATGGCTTTTGTTTCAAGATAACGCGATGAGTTAAGAAATTTGAGTTAAGAGTTTGTGTGTTAACGCTGCTACATTTGTATGCCAGACGGGAAGTGCAACAATGTATCTGTTTGTGCTGTGATTCTCCACTACACTCCTCCCACTAGAGGGTTCTAGTCTAGCTAATACTGTATATAAGGAGAGCAGTCAGAGTCCCTAGTGTTCTGTTGTTAGGGACCAGGGCTTGGAAGAGGAGATCTGCCAGACTGTTGAGTGACCAGAAAAAGACGCGAAGATGGGGACACTTAGCCACAGACCATGGGTCACCAGCCCCGTGACCAAGGAGCAACCCCGACTACTGATCTACAGGCCGTGGACCTCCAGCCTTTGACCAGGGTACCAGCCTTCTGAGAGAGAGAGAGAGGGACAGCTAGCTCAGGCCTTTCCTTAGCATCAAACCCTTCTTCTGCCAGGGAGGAGACTGGAGAAGCCAGCCCTACGCCTCACCTCTATTGTTTTGCACCTGAATCCCTCTAGTAAAGAAGCACCCTGGTTACTGCAGACCCTGACTCTCTGCATTTATCTCCCATTGGGTGCCTTACCATCCCTTACAGAGAGCAGCAACACGTGGTGACACCTCGACAGTGTGCGGGAGACCCAGTGTAAGGCTGAGGCCATCCAAAACCTGGGAATTGCAGTAGCAGATGTTACCTGCAGTCCTATGTAACACTACAGATAACACACTGATAACTCTGAGTACAGATAATGTAGAAGATGTCACCTGCAGTCCTATGTAACACCACCGATAACACAGTGATAACTCTCTGAGTACAGATAATGTAGTAGATGTCACCTGCAGTCCTATGTAACACCACAGATAACACACTGATAATTCTGAGTACAGATAATGTAGAAGATGTCACCTGCAGTCCTATGTAACACCACAGATAACACAGTGATAACTCTCTGAGTACAGATAATGTAGTAGATGTCACCTGCAGTCCTATGTAACACCACAGATAACACAGTGATAATTCTGAGTACAGATAATGTAGTAGATGTCACCTGCAGTCCTATGTAACACCACAGATAACACAGTGATAGCATTCTGAGTACAGATAATGTAGTAGATGTTACCTGCAGTCCTATGTAACACCACAGATAACAGTGATAGCTCTCTGAGTACAGATAATGTAGTAGATGTTACCTGCAGTCCTATGTAACACCACAGATAACACACTGATAATTCTGAGTACAGATAATGTAGAAGATGTCACCTGCAGTCCTATGTAACACCACAGATAACACAGTGATAACTCTCTGAGTACAGATAATGTAGTAGATGTCACCTGCAGTCCTATGTAACACCACAGATAACACAGTGATAACTCCCACAGTACAGATAATGTAGTAGATGTCACCTGCAGTCCTATGTAACACCACAGATAACACAGTGATAATTCTGAGTACAGATAATGTAGTAGATGTTACCTGCAGTCCTATGTAACACCACAGATAACAGTGATAGCTCTCTGAGTACAGATAATGTAGTAGATGTCACCTGCAGTCCTATGTAACACCACAGATAACAGTGATAGCTCTCTGAGTACAGATAATGTAGTAGATGTTACCTGCAGTCCTATGTAACACCACAGATAACAGCAATAGCTCTCTGAGTACAGATAATGTAGTAGATGTCACCTGCAGTCCTATGTAACACCACAGATAACAGTGATAGCTCTCTGAGTACAGATAATGTAGTAGATGTTACCTGCAGTCCTATGTAACACCACAGATAACAGCAATAGCTCTCTGAGTACAGATAATGTAGTAGATGTTACCTGCAGTCCTATGTAACACCACAGATAACAGTGATAGCTCTCTGAGTACAGATAATGTAGTAGATGTTACCTGCAGTCCTATGTAACACCACAGATAACAGTGATAGCTCTCTGAGTACAGATAATGTAGTAGATGTTACCTGCAGTCCTATGTAACACCACAGATAACAGTGATAGCTCTCTGAGTACAGATAATGTAGTAGATGTTACCTGCAGTCCTATGTAACACCACAGATAACAGTGATAACTCTCTGAGTACAGATAATGTAGTAGATGTTACCTGCAGTCCTATGTAACACCACAGATAACACAGTGATACCTCTCTGAGTACAGATAATGTAGTAGATGTCACCTGCAGTCCTATGTAACACCACAGATAACAGTGATAGCTCTCTGAGTACAGATAATGTAGTAGATGTTACCTGCAGTCCTATGTAACACCACAGATAACAGTGATAACTCTCTGAGTACAGATAATGTAGTAGATGTTACCTGCAGTCCTATGTAACACCACAGATAACACAGTGATACCTCTCTGAGTACAGATAATGTAGTAGATGTCACCTGCAGTCCTATGTAACACCATAGATAACAGTGATAGCTCTCTGAGTACAGATAATGTAGTAGATGTTACCTGCAGTCCTATGTAACACCACAGATAACAGTGATAACTCTCTGAGTACAGATAATGTAGTAGATGTTACCTGCAGTCCTATGTAACACCACAGATAACAGTGATAGCTCTCTGAGTACAGATAATGTAGTAGATGTTACCTGCAGTCCTATGTAACACCACAGATAACAGTGATAGCTCTCTGAGTACAGATAATGTAGTAGATGTTACCTGCAGTCCTATGTAACACCACAGATAACAGTGATAGCTCTCTGAGTACAGATAATGTAGTAGATGTCACCTGCAGTCCTATGTAACACCACAGATAACAGTGATAGCTCTCTGAGTACAGATAATGTAGTAGATGTTACCTGCAGTCCTATGTAACACCACAGATAACAGTGATAGCTCTCTGAGTACAGATAATGTAGTAGATGTTACCTGCAGTCCTATGTAACACCACAGATAACAGTGATAGCTCTCTGAGTACAGATAATGTAGTAGATGTCACCTGCAGTCCTATGTAACACCACAGATAACAGTGATAGCTCTCTGAGTACAGATAATGTAGTAGATGTTACCTGCAGTCCTATGTAACACCACAGATAACAGTGATAGCTCTCTGAGTACAGATAATGTAGTAGATGTTACCTGCAGTCCTATGTAACACCACAGATAACAGTGATAACTCTCTGAGTACAGATAATGTAGTAGATGTTACCTGCAGTCCTATGTAACACCACAGATAACACAGTGATACCTCTCTGAGTACAGATAATGTAGTAGATGTCACCTGCAGTCCTATGTAACACCACAGATAACAGTGATAGCTCTCTGAGTACAGATAATGTAGTAGATGTTACCTGCAGTCCTATGTAACACCACAGATAACAGTGATAACTCTCTGAGTACAGATAATGTAGTAGATGTTACCTGCAGTCCTATGTAACACCACAGATAACACAGTGATACCTCTCTGAGTACAGATAATGTAGTAGATGTCACCTGCAGTCCTATGTAACACCATAGATAACAGTGATAGCTCTCTGAGTACAGATAATGTAGTAGATGTTACCTGCAGTCCTATGTAACACCACAGATAACAGTGATAACTCTCTGAGTACAGATAATGTAGTAGATGTTACCTGCAGTCCTATGTAACACCACAGATAACAGTGATAGCTCTCTGAGTACAGATAATGTAGTAGATGTTACCTGCAGTCCTATGTAACACCACAGATAACAGTGATAGCTCTCTGAGTACAGATAATGTAGTAGATGTTACCTGCAGTCCTATGTAACACCACAGATAACAGTGATAGCTCTCTGAGTACAGATAATGTAGTAGATGTCACCTGCAGTCCTATGTAACACCACAGATAACAGTGATAGCTCTCTGAGTACAGATAATGTAGTAGATGTTACCTGCAGTCCTATGTAACACCACAGATAACAGTGATAGCTCTCTGAGTACAGATAATGTAGTAGATGTTACCTGCAGTCCTATGTAACACCACAGATAACAGTGATAGCTCTCTGAGTACAGATAATGTAGTAGATGTCACCTGCAGTCCTATGTAACACCACAGATAACAGTGATAGCTCTCTGAGTACAGATAATGTAGTAGATGTTACCTGCAGTCCTATGTAACACCACAGATAACAGTGATAGCTCTCTGAGTACAGATAATGTAGTAGATGTCACCTGCAGTCCTATGTAACACCACAGATAACAGTGATAGCTCTCTGAGTACAGATAATGTAGTAGATGTCACCTGCAGTCCTATGTAACACCACAGATAACAGTGATAGCTCTCTGAGTACAGATAATGTAGTAGATGTTACCTGCAGTCCTACATATGTAACATAATAATAATTCTCAGAGTTTATAGAATAAAGGTGTTATCAGCTTTTTTATATTGATGAGCTATCCTCAGGGTAGGTCATCAATAGAGATGAGCGAATCGAATCCTACGAAGTGGAATTTGATCCGAATTTCAGGATAAATTCGATTCGCCTCGGAGCAGAATTTCCTCCTGCTTCGTGTAAGCGAATCAATTTAACCTGAAATAGTGTAAAAACCCCAAAAAAAAAAACATTCTTACCACCTCCATTTGCTCGCGACGGGCCGCCAGCCGTCATCTTGATTGAAGATCTCTGGCCAAAATCCCGTGCGTGGTGATGTATGACGTCACCACATCAGCTGGCGTGATGACATAATCTCGCGCCGTGCGAGATTTCGCTCCAGATTTTCAAGCAAGATGGCGGCGGCCGGCCCGTCGCGAGCAAATGAAGGCGGTAAGTTTGATTTCATTTTATTTTAATGTTAATTTCACACAGTTTTTACACTCAGATGCCGCGATCATGTATGAACGCGTCATCTGAGGGGTACAATAACGGAGGGGGGGGGGCGCTATCGCAGCTCCCTGTCATTGCACCCACTACTTACAAAAAAATGCACTTCGTGACGAAGCAAATTTATTTTTTTTTTAATTCGGCAAATCAGCCGAATCGAACTTTTGAAAAATTCGCTCATCTCTAGTCATCAATTTCAGATCGGCGGTGGGTGGGTGACTCCCAGCACCCCCAGGATAAGCTGTTTGAAGAGAAGGCCATGCTCCCATGAGTGCTGTGTTCACTTCATTGTTTACCTGCTCGCTGTCACCAGTGCGATGGAGAGCAGGTCTTCTTCAATGGGACTGCTCCCTCCTAAGCAGCCGCAGGACAGTGATACCTGATAGAATGCCGTAATATATACATTGTTGCCAATCACTAGAGTAAATAGTGTGAAGTATTGTGCCACCAGGCTCGCCACCATTACAGTGTGCCAGTCTAGTTTGTTACCCTCCACCTCAATGCACTGGATCCAGAGCAGATAGAACTGACTCCCCGCATGTAAGGGGCACAAACGGGTTTTACTATCAGCAGTCAATGGAAATTGCTTAGCACTCAAGGTCAGAGATAACTGACACACGCTGCACTTTTAACCCTCTGATTTGCAGCGGAATCTCCATTGCTAATTCCCAGTAAACACTTGAATTAAGTCGGCGGCTGCACTTTGTGATTACAATGTAACACTGATGTATGGAAAGCGATGTGTGATGGATGGGGCCAGCGATATACATACGACCCGCGCTCAAGGTCGCATACATTTCCTTCTTCTGCCTCTCATCCTCTCACCTGTCAGCATCTGATTTCATTTACGGCCAGTTATGAATTAAGAAGGAGAATTTTCTCGAAAAGTCAAAGGCAAACAAGGGCTAAAGTCTTCAGGAACGTCAGGAACGTCCGCACCTCACGGAATTGTTGTTTCCCTCCGGTCGATGAACTGGATCATCGATTTAAAGGGGTAGAAAAAGTCCTGCTCTATTCACTGTACATACAGAATACCCCTTTATGGTTCAATCTCTTTTTGATGTAACATTTTAAGAATAAAGCTTTACAAGC
Source organism: Bufo bufo (assembly GCF_905171765.1). NCBI lineage: Eukaryota > Metazoa > Chordata > Amphibia > Anura > Bufonidae > Bufo > Bufo bufo. The sequence continues at coordinate 623,153,013 of NC_053392.1, read as the reverse complement.
GTTTGTCAGTCTTGGACCGATCAAGTACCAGAAACTTCCAAGGTATTGTATGAATACACAATAACACAATCTGAGAAGTCAGAATAAAGTATGGTACAATACAATGCAGGTATATAAAAGGGCAATACTTTCAAATACAATGTAAATCTACCCACTAGCACATTTTGTGGTACAGAGACTGTTATAGAAAGGTATATAAGTGCAATAAAATACTCTAAGAAGGTTTGCCCTGTATTAATCAGCACCTATCAGACATAACATATAATTCCAGTTCAAAGCCAACCTTTTGACGTACTGGAGCAAGTGAAAGTAGACTATTGATAATATGCATATTCATATTCAACTTCATTGGCTACAGTGGAATTGCACACTGTTGCAACATATGATTGGGACATTCATTCTGTCTTTACCATTGCAATAAGATTGTAAGCGTTGTCAATTTTATACAGATTTAAGTTGGGACCATACCAGTGACGTTTTGCATATGTGTTTTATGTATGTTTTAATGGTTTTAAGGGTGTGTTCTTAATATATTAATAAATATCTATATTATCTAGACATCCCTTTTGGAGTGCCCCCTCATTTTTCTATATTGCCATTACCTTTTGTGGGTCCTGAGGGTAGGACCAGAGGGTGAGCACCTATCCATACGGAACGGGGGTGAGCCGCTGTACGTTTCACGTTATTTTCAATACAGTACCCTCAAACAGCTGAGCTCCCTCTGTTTCGAGATGGACATTTGGGAACATCTAGATAACAAGTACAGAAAAATTGAGGCTTTCACCTTCAATGTAGAAAGGTGAAGCACTAACAGATACAAATAGATCAATGGATGATATTTTTAGGGCTTTGGAGAAGACTTTACAACGTCAGTTGCGTAATAAGTGGGAGATACGATCACTTACGCAATATTTAGATAAGGGCCTCATCCCCAGGGGTTTGTCACTCGCCAAGACACCTGCCTTGGACTTGGTGGATGATAAATTCAAAAAAGAATGGGATGGCTTCCTGAAAATACAGTCAGGGGCCCTTATACAGATGATTATTAAAAGAAGGATACAAATGACTGATGAGATGACAGGGCAAATAGACAATCTAAAAAAGGAAATGGAAACATTTCCAGACACTGATTCAGTTCGTAAATGGCATGAGAGAATCTGCAAAAATCTAGACATATTAGAAAGAGAAATAATAGGCAAAAAATCAAGAAAATTATACCATTTGGAGAAGAAGGTGGTCACTGATACGTATGAACAGAGGGAGGTAGAGCAGATTTTAACACAGGGACATTTTGATAATGTCAAAATCACTAATAGATTTGAGACTCTTGCTACACCTCATTTTTTAGACTTTACACCCCCACATCACAAAACACGCACGAGGAGCACACGCACTCCTACCCCACCACTACAGGAGACAAAGACACACAACCACAAAACACAGAGTTATGTACACGATTACAACTTGAGGGAGCGTCCGAGGGAGTATGCACAGAACAGAGGGAATCACCAAACACACAGACAGGAACACAGACACTATCAGAACACAGCACATTACTACACACCAACAACGAACAGACAGAGACACGAACGCACAATTCGAAGAGGACGACATGCACAAAAGAAGAAAACACAAAAATTAATAACAACACCTACCAATGTGATAAATATCAGTGACACTGTCCTCACAGATATTCAGGCGCAACTCCTTAACAAAGGTTTGAAGTTTGCCCCTACGAATCCTATGGATAAATTTGCCACATATATTGGTGTGGAAAAGTTCATTAGACGCCTATGCCTTAAGAAATATTTTCTAAAAAATCCAATAAATAGGGAGGCGGATTTGATGGGGAATACTATGAAATACCCACATACAGATTTAAAAGCCAGGTCAAAAAAATTTCCTAGACAGGAGATTAGTAGTGAAATGGCCACATTCAAGAATAATGTAGAACGTGATCTGAGAAAAATCAAAAGTCGTAGGGTCAACACAAACTTGAATAGAGAGGAAATTAAGGCCATTAAATCACTACAAGACACCAATAATATCACAATTAGGCCAGCAGATAAAGGCGGGGCCGTTGTGATACTGAACACGACAGATTATATACAGGAATGCTGTAGACAATTAGGATCAGAGAATACATACCAGAAATTAAAAGGAGATCCAACAACAGAGTACTACAATATTCTGAAGGGCTACTGTACAAGGGGAACGCAAGTAGGTTTTCTTTCCGAACAGGAAGCGAAATTTATCCTGGACACCGAGGGGAGGATTCCAATGTTCTACTGTGTCCCCAAGATCCATAAGAGCCTGGAAGCACCCCCAGGCCGTCCAATAGTGTCGGGTATCCAGTCAATATCATGTAATCTATCTAGATACATTGACCAATGGCTTCAGCCCTACGTCAAACGGGTACCATCATACATCCGTGATACCACTGACATTATTAAAACATTGGAGAATGTCAAATGGGTGGATGGATGGATCTTGGGGACACTGGATGTTGGATCTCTCTACACGGTGATAGAACATACTGGGGGGATTCAGGCACTACATGAACAATTATCGGGTGATGCCGAGCTCCCAAGTGAACAATTAGCATTCTTACTAGATGGGGTGAGGTACATTTTAACTCACAACTATTTTGCTTTTGAAAATGAGTTTTATCTGCAGTGTACCGGTACCGCCATGGGCACCAGATTCGCCCCGAGCTATGCCAATTTATTTTTGGCCCAGTGGGAAAGGGAGATCATTTTGCCCAGGCTGGGGGCGGATCTGGTGCTGTGGCGGCGGTACATTGACGATATTTTATTTATCTGGCAGGATACAGCTGAATCCCTTGATTTGTTTCTAAAGAACATTAACAATAATGATAGAAATTTGGTATTCAGCCCTATCATTAGTAAAGAGAAGGTGGAATTCCTAGATTTGGAAATATGGATTAAGGAAGATCAGTTGCAATGCAATACATTTTTCAAGCCAGTGGCCAAAAACAGCTTCATCAGATATGCCAGCTGCCACCTCCCACGGTGGCTGACTAATATACCAACCAGTCAGTTCCGCAGACTCAAGCGGAACTGCACGGTTGATAGCAAATTTGATGAAGAGGCCACTGTCCTGAAACAGCAACTGTTGGATAGAGATTATCCAGTCCAAATTGTAAATAAATCATTAGAAAAGGTAAAAAAGATGGAAAGGGAACAATTTTTTGCGACAAGTGAGCCACAACCACAAGACGAAACAATAAGAATTATCCTCCCATTCAGTTCTCAGTATAGAGTGGTGGAAAGGAGTATTCGAAAACATTGGGGACATCTGCTGAACGATAAGCTAGTTGGGCCCCTTTTGAGTGATACACCTAAAATCACATATACAAGGGCCAATAGCCTAGCAGAGAAAGTAGCGCCAACTGTTAAAGTCAATAAAGATAACCAGAAACATCTAAAAAATAACTGGCTGACAATAAATGGTTTTTTCAAGTGTGGCAGGTGTGCGAACTGCAGAATTACAAGTTTCCCCAAAAAAAACACCACAGTAGTATCCACAGTAAACTCTTTTAGTCTAGAAATACAAGAATGCTTAACCTGTGACTCAACCGACGTCATATACCTATTGGAATGTGGATGCAAGAAGCAGTACATAGGTAGGACAAAGAGAACACTCAAAAAGAGGGTAGCGGAACATGTGGCAAACATCAAAAAAGGTTTAGAAACGCACCCCCTATCGAAACATTTTAAAATCCAACATAACTGCGACCCAACCAGCCTCAAATTTACAGCTATAGAAAGGGTCAAGAAACTATGGAGAGGGGGTAACCATATTGCACACATGTCCAGACAAGAATCCCGCAGAATCTTTGAATATGACACCATTGTTCCCAGAGGCCTCAATGCCGAGATGGAGGTGTTCGGGTTTCTGTGAATATTGGGGGGTTGTCCGGGGGGGATGGGACATCGCAGTTTGCCAATTTTTGACACTGTGATCTCCCCTCCCCACTGGAAGGCTCCTCCTAAATATAATTAATGAACATAACAAGAAAACCTCCAATTTACAGACAGCATCAATATGTCAAAACCCTGTAAAGCATTAAAATATCAAAAACGCACATAAAACGCAGTTCACACTGATTGCGTTTTTGATGCGTTTTTGATGCGGTTCTCTTTTACAATGTCATATTGACCTTGTAGTCTTCTCCATTAACCTGTTTTTAATGATAATAAATATAGGGGATGTTATTTATGATTATAATTGTCATTTAAATATGTTTTAAGTAGCTAATAGTGATACAAGCCAGCAACAACGTAATCCATCCCACCTATTAGGAGAAGCCCAGAAAAGTGGGATTGTGGGTGGGGAGAAAGAACAAAACCCATATATAAGGAGTGAGAATCCACTCACTCAGTTGGCCACTGAGGAAGGGGTGTATGACCCTGAAACGCGTCTGGCAAATACCGAGTGAGCGTGGATTCCTGGAAAGAATAAGAAAGCTTTCTACAACAAAGACAAAGATATCGCTACACTAGATTCTTTACCGGCATAGAACTGGAGCTCAAGTCGCATACCAGTGACGTCAAACCAGCGTCCAGCCGGCACCCCAGGTAACCAGGTCACGTGGGACGCCACGTCTTGGCCGAGTACACCACGTGAGACGCTGTGAGTGTACGGCCGCCTGGAAACCAGCGCTGCGGAGAGACAGCCAGGAAGGGTAAGACCGCAACACTGAAAGCGACGAGAGACTGTAAGTAGCTGGAGTTCAGTCTCCAAATTTGTACATACCTCTGCTTGTCCAGAAACATCGGACTAAGGGACACCACCATCATCGTTGCCCCAATAGGACTGGGCCACAGGGCCGCTAGTGATAAGCATCACTATAGCTTCAACTTCATTGGCTACAGTGGAATTGCACACTGTTGCAACATATGATTGGGACATTCATTCTGTCTTTACCATTGCAATAAGATTGTAAGCGTTGTCAATTTTATACAGATTGAAGTTGGGACCATACCAGTGACGTTTTGCATATGTGTTTTATGTATGTTTTAATGGTTTTAAGGGTGTGTTCTTAATATATTAATAAATATCTATATTATCTAGACATCCCTTTTGGAGTGCCCCCTCATTTTTCTAATATGCATATATTCTTGCAATGTGAACTATCAATATACTTCTCTACCAACGGAAATGCACAGAGAATCCGGGAGAATTCCCGGTTAACAACTAAACAAAACAGCATACACATGATAATAAGGGGAGGACAACACAGAAGGGTCGACAGGGTGGGTGGGGGAGGAAGTGGAGGGGAGTATCCTTGTGTCAGAAGTCTAATCAAGCAACTCAAGAGGTATCTGAGGGCAAAGTACCAGAGGCTACCCAAGCCGAGAACGCAGCTGAAGAGCCAAACTGATTCCAGGGATCCCAGATCCGGGAAAAGGCTGAAAAAGCGTTGCGGTCCGCAGCGCCCAGCTCCTCGATATGCACCAGGGAGTCAAGAGCAGCGACCCAATGAGACCTTCCCAGGCTCTCGGTCGATCTCCACTTACGTGGGATGATTTGTTTTACAGCTAATACAAACAAGCGCAGGGACCCCTTTTTAACTTGAGCCACACGTCCCAGGAAAATTGACAATAGGGCTATGGTAGGCTAAGCAACCACCTTAGTTCTATATATATTATTGTGAAGGGAGAATACTTCATCCCATAGGTGTACAATCCCACCATATATGCAACATGGTGCCAACACCAGATGAGCACCTCCAACATGTAGTAGGTACTGCGGGATAAAATTGGTGAAGTCTAGCTGGAGTCCTGTACCACCGAGTCAGCACTTTGTAATTAAGTTCTTGCAGATTACAGGATATCGACATAGCGTGGGAGAAAAGTAGAGACCTTTTCCACTGGTCGATAGTGTACGAGGAACCCAGCTCAGCCTCCCAATCTGTCATATATTTAAGCTTGGTGCGGATGGGATCTGAGGCAGAACCCCCAGACTCCTCGGTGTTCATCATAGTGTAAAGCAGTGAAATGGCATGTCTGGGCGCACTGCCTGCTACACAAAGTTTCTCGAAGTTGGATAACCCAAGGTGCGTCTGCATATCAGGTAACAGGAAGGAGACAAAGCTACGGAGCTGAAAATAAAGAAACCATTGCCCAATAGCTGAAGGAATGATATGTGCGATACTGTTTAAGGGTAAGATCCCCAGTTGGTTGCTGATATCTCTTATCCTAACAGGAAAAGCGTTGTGGGGGACGTTATGTCCACAGTTCTCAGTATATTCTAACTTGAAGCGTCCCAATCACTATGGGAACGCCTCTGTGTTAGAATATACTGTCGGTTCTGAGTTTTTACGATCTAACTTAAATCCGATGGTATATTCTAACATAGAGGTGTTCCCATGGTGATGGGGACGCTTCAAGTTAAAATATACCATCGGATTGGAGAAAACTCAGATTCTATGGTATATTAATATTACCCGAACACCGAACCCGAACTTTTACTGAAATGTTCGGGTTCGGGTGCCGAACACCGTAAAGTTCGGTACGAACCCGAACTTTACAGTTCGGGTTCGCTCAACCCTACCAGGGATCCCTGAAAAGTTTAAAGTCCCCCTCAAAGCCTGCTCTTCTTGCTCCTCCCCCCAGCCATTATCCTCCTCTGACTCCTCTTCAGACTCCTGCTGAGTAGTCTCAGATGGAGTAGCTTCCCCTGGGAATTCCTTCAGAATTGCGACTTCCTCATCTTCCAGCTCCTGCTCCTCAACAGCTTGATCAATGACACCACGCAATGCACGGTCCAGAAAGAAGGCGTAAGGTACGATGTCACTGATGGTGCCCTGGCTGCGACTGACCAGTTTGGCGATCTCATCAAATAGCCGCAGAAGTCTGCATGCGTTGCGAAAGAGCAGCCACTGGCGCGGTGAAAAGAAACCAAGCTCTCCAGAACCTGTCCTGCTGCAGAGTTCATACAGGTAGTCGTTAATGGCACGTTGCTGCTGGAGCAGCCGATCAAGCATATACAAGGTGTAGTTCCAGCGCGTCGGGTTGTCACAAATCAGACGTCTGACGGGCAGGTGGTGTCGCCGCTGAACGTCAGCAATGCAAGCTATGGCCGTGTAACATCTTCTAAAATGGCCAGAAATTTTCCTGACCTGCCGCAAGATGTCCTGGACCCCGGAGTATTTGGTAACGATTCGCTGCACGACTAAGTTCAGGATGTGTGCCATTCATGGCATGTGTGTCATTTTGCCCTGTTTCAGCGCGCTCAGCAATTTGGCATCGTTGTCGCACATCACGTTACCAACTGTCAAATGCAGCAGAAAAGGCGGTAGCAGTGAAAAATGAGGAGTCAGCCGAGGAGGAGATGGAGGATGGAGTCGGAGGAGGAGAATAGGTGGCAGGCCTGCATGCAATCCGTGGTGGTAACACCAAATGCACACGGGTGCATGCTTGACGGCCGTCAGAAGGTTCACCCAGTGGGCAGTAAAAGTTATGTACCTTCCCTGCCCCTGTTTGCTAGACCACGTGTCTGTGGTCAGATGTATCTTGGCACCGACACTGTGTGCAAGAGATATATTCAATTGCTGCTGAACGTGGCCATATAGCTCTGGGATGTCCATTTGGGAGAAATACTTCCTTCCGGGGACCTTCCATTGCAGTGTGCCAATGGCCAAAAATTTTCTAAAGGCCTCCAAGTCCACCTGTTTATATGGCAGTAGTTGGCGGGCTAGCAGTTCCGACAAGCCAGCGGTCAGTCGTTGGGCAAGAGGGTTATCCGGGTCATCAACGTGTTACGCTCGAACATTTGAGCCACGGAAGCCTACCTTGTGCCAGATAAATAGGACGACGGCACGGTGGAAGGTGCAGTGGAGAACAAATGGGAGGAGAGAGGAGAAGGAGAAGAGGCAGGACGTGGAGCGCCATGAGTGTGGCTTTGTGGGTTCTGACATCGTTGCTGCTATTGGGCTTGGTGATGGGAGGCCAGGTGCCTTCTTAAGGCGGTCATCCTTAGGTGACTGTCAACTTATGCGTTGACGGCACAGGCTGCAGATGGCAACACTATTGTCAGCAGCTGACAAGTTAAAAAAAGCCCACACTGCGGAACCATGTGCCGGTGTCCTGGGTGTCCATGTGCCGTGGATGGCTTGCTCCAGATACATTTGCAGTCTGCTTTTTGCCTCCTGTGCACTGCGAGTTCTGCCTGCTTCTATTCCTTCTCCTCCCTATCTGCTGCTCCGTCTCTCCCTCTGAACTCCCCTCCTCTTCCTCTCTTGTGGGCACCCATGTGATGTCCATCGACACGTCACCATCATCACCTTCACCACCACTGACATTAGAAATCTCAGAGTAGGCAGCAACAGCCCTCCTTGGGCTGATCTGGGTACTGTCGTCAGACCGCTGGGTGGCGGCCGTTGCTACCACGTCTTCCTCATTCGATGCCAAGAATGGCTGTGCATCGTAAAGTCTGGGAATGGATGGGAAAATAATTCCTCTGACTCAAGTGGAGGGGCTATGGTGGTGGTGGTAGGGGTGTCTTTGGGGGTGCACATAGCAGAGAGTGAGGATGGTGCAGATACAGTGGATGATTAGGGTGCAGAAGCCGACGGCTGAGTGAGGCACTAAACCAACTCTGGTGCGTCCTTTGACATAAACGCACGCACCTTCTCTAACTTCCCACTTAGGCTCCGGCCTGGTGCACCTGCCCGACCCTACCACCCCTGCGGAACGGCCTGCCTCTTCCTTTGCCTGTCCTTTTCAAAATTACCCTGTGCCAAAGTCCCTAGAGAAGAGCAGAATTTGTAGAAGCAGGTATATCGCAGGCCTCAATTAGTATTTGGTGGAAGCAGGTATATCGCACCCCTCAATCAGTATTTTCTGGAAGCAGGTATATAGAACCCCTTAATCAGTATTTTGTAGAAGCAGGTATATCGCACACCTTAATCAATATTTTGTGGAAGCTGGTGTATAGCACACCTCAATCAATATGCGTGGACTCCCATATTGTGGAATGGATTAGGCAGTGGCTGAGAGACTGTCACCGCCAGCTCTCTGAGAAGCTCTGGCAGACGTTCTTCTGTACCTCTTGCATGATGTTCTTTGTTTTGGTTTCACTTTGTCATCCCTTTTCCTTCTCCCAGCTGTCCTCTATTTACACTGATTGCCTCCCTTTATATCCCCTCCCATACTGCCTCACTTTGCGGTTTATACTACTTCCTGGATTGTGCTCATTGCTAGATGCTGCAACTGCTGTTTCCTCAGATAAGTCTTTTCCTTTATTTGTGTTTCCATGCTGGCTTGATTCTAGGTGACCCTGACTCCCTCCAGATTAAGTGCAGGGAGCCGGTGGTCGTGTCCCCTCACTATTATAGGGTTTTCAGGTGTCACACAGTTTAGGTACGAGGGCATGCAATTTTCTATCATAAAGATCTTTGCATGGGCAGAGCAGTCAGGGAGAGCTCTAGGGGTTTTATAGGGCTCACCCATATGTTCCTTAGTTTGGAATCAAGTCAGTCGGATGTTTATTTATAACTTCCAGTTTTCTGCAACACCATCCGTGACAGGGACAGACAACAGAGGGTTGTAGTCAATGGAGTATATTCAGACCATGGTCTTGTTACCAGTGGGGTACCTCAGGGATCTGTTCTGGGGCCCATATTGTTTAATATCTTTATCAGCGAAATTGCAGAAGGCCTCGATGGTAAGGTGTGCCTTTTTGCTGATGACACAAAGATTTGTAACAGGGTGGATGTTCCTGGAGGGATACACCAAATGGAAAAGGATTTAGGAAAACTAGAGGAATGGTCAAAAATCTGGCAACTAAAATTTAATGTTGATAACTGCAAGATAATGCACCTGGGGCGTAAAAACTCAAAAGCAGAATATAAAATCAGTGATACAGTCCTAACCTCAGTATCTGAGGAAAGGGATTTAGGGGTCATTATTTCAGAAGACTTCAAGGTAGGCAGACAATGTCATAGAGCAGCAGGAAATGCTAGCAGAATGCTGGGGTCTATAGGGAGAGGCATTACCAGTAGAAAGAGGGAGGTGCTCATGCCGCTCTACAGAGCACTAGTGAGACCTCATCTGGAGTATTGTGCACAGTAATGGAGACCATATGTCCAGAAGGATATTGATACTTTGGAGAGAGTTTAGAGAAGAGCTACTAAACTGGTACATGGATTGCAGGATAAAACTTACCAGGAAAGATTAAAGGACCTTAACATGTATAGCTTGGAAGAAAGACGAGACAGAGGGGATATGATAGAAACTGCTAAATACATAAAGGGAATCAACAAGGTAAAAGAGGAGAGAATATTTAAAAGAAGAAAAACTGCTACAAGAGGACATAGTTTTAAATTAGAGGGGCAAAGGTTTAAAAGTAATATCAGGAAGTATTACTTTACTGAGAGAGTAGTGGATGCATGGAATAGCCTTCCTGCAGAAGTGTTGCTGCAAATACAGTGGAGGAGTTTAAGCATGCATGGGATAGGCATAAGGCCATCCTTCATATAAGATAGGGCCAGGGGCTATCCATAGTATTCAGGATATTAGGCAGACTAGATGGGCCAAATGGTTCTTATCTGCTGACACATTCTATGTTTCTATGTACCGCAATATTTGGTGGAAGCAGGTATATCGCACCCCTCAATCAGTATTTTGTTTAAGTAGGTGTATCCCACCTCTCAATCAGTATTTTGTGGAAGCAGGTATATTAAACTCCTTAATCAGTATTTTGTGGTAGCAGGTATATATCGCACCCCTCAATCTGTATTTTGTGGTGGAAGCAGGTACTTCAAACCCCTTAATCAGTATTTTGTGAAAGCAGGTATATAGAACCCCTTAATCAGTATTTTGTGGAAGCAGGTATATCGCACCCCTCAATCTGTATTTTGTGGAAGCAGGCATATCAAACCCCAATTAGTATTTTGTGGAAGCAGGTATATCGCACCCCTCAATCAGTATTTTGTGGAAGCAGGTATATAGAACCCCTTAATCAGTATTTTGTAGAAGCAGGTAGATAGAACCCCTTAATCAGTATTTTGTAGAAGCAGGCATATTGAACCCCTCAATCAGTATTTTGTGGAGACAGGTATATAGAACCCCTGAATCAATATTTGGTGGAAGCAGGTATATCACACCCCTTAATAAGTATTTTGTGAAAGCCGGTGTATCGCATGCATCAATCAATATTTGGTGGAAGAAGGTATATCGCACCCCTTAATCTGCATTTTGTGGAAACAGGTATATCGCACCCCTAAATCAGTTTTTTTTAGGGCATAAGGTATATCACACCCGTTGCAATTAGTTGCTCCAATAGCATTTGTCACTCTATCTGCGGTATTGCAGCAGATCCGCACACAACTGCTGCACAATACAAATGCACTATGATATACTTTCCATGTAATAAAGTATATTATAAGTATATCACACACCTCAGGATATCACACTTATCGAAAGCACACCTATACTGTTAGGGACACCAAACGCTAGCTAATAGGGCCACAAAAGTCTTTTTAAGGAAAATACAGTCTATTGCTCCCTGTTATCAGCCATTTAAGGGGAGAGGATGACTGTAGGACAGGAGAATACAATCTATTGCCCCCTGTTATCAGCCATTTCAGAGGAGAGGATGACTGTAGGACAGGAGAATACAGTCTATTGCCCCCTGTTATCAGCCATTTCAGGGGAGAGGATGACTGTAGGACAGGAGAATACAGTCTATTGCCCTCTGTTATCAGCCATTTCAGGGGAGAGGATGACTGTAGGACAGGAGAATACAGTCTATTGCTCCCTGTTATCAGCCATTTCAGGGGAGAGGATGACTGTAGGACAGGAGAATACAGTCTATTGTCCCCTGTTATCAGCCATTTCAGGGGAGAGGATGACTGTAGGACAGCAGAATACAGTCTATTGCTCCCTGTTATCAGACATTTCAGGGGAGAGGATGACTGTAGGACAAGAGAATACAGTCTATTCCTCCCTGTTATCAGCCATTTCAGGGGAGAGGATGACTGTAGGACAGGAGAATACAGTCTATTGCTCCCTGTTATCAGCCATTTCAGGGGAGAGGATGACTGTAGGACAGGAGAATACAGTCTATTGCTCCCTGTTATCAGCCATTTAAGGGGAGGATGACTGTAGGACAGGAGAATACAGTCTATTGCTCCCTGTTATCAGCCTTTTCAGGGGAGAGGATGACTGTAGGACAGGAGAATACAGTCTATTGTTCCCTGTTATCAGCCATTTCAGGGGAGAGGATGACTGTAGGACAGGAGAATACAGTATATTGCTCCCTGTTATCAGCCTTTTCAGGGGAGAGGATGACTGTAGGACAGGAGAATACAGTCTATTGCTCCCTGTTATCAGCCATTTCAGAGGAGAGGATGACTGTAGGACAGGAGAATACAGTATATTGCTCCATGTTATCAGCCATTTCAGGGGAGAGGATGACTGTACGACAGGAGAATACAGTCTATTGCTCCCTGTTATCAGCCATTTCAGGGGAGAGGATGACTGTAGGACAGGAGAATACAGTCTATTGCCCCCTGTTATCAGCCATTTCAGGGGAGAGGATGACTGTACGACAGGAGAATACAGTCTATTGCTCCCTGTTATCAGCCATTTCAGGGGAGAGGATGACTGTAGGACAGGAGAATACAGTCTATTGCCCCCTGTTATCAGCCATTTCAGGGGAGAGGATGACTGTAGGACAGGAGAATACAGTCTATTGCCCCCTGTTATCAGCCATTTCAGGGGAGAGGATGACTGTAGGACAGGAGAATACAGAATATTGCTCCCTGTTATTAGCCATTTCAGAGGAGAGGATGACTGTAGGACAGGAGAATACAGTCTATTGTCCCCTGTTATCAGCCATTTCAGGGGAGAGGATGACTGTAGGACGGGAGAATACAGTCTATTGCCCCCTGTTATCAGCCATTTCAGGGGAGAGGATGACTGTAGGACAGGAGAATACAGTATATTGCTCCCTGTTATCAGCCATTTCAGGGGAGAGGATGACTGTAGGACAGGAGAATACAGTCTATTGCTCCCTGTTATCAGCCATTTCAGGGGAGAGGATGACTGTAGGACAGGAGAATACAGTCTATTGCCCCCTGTTATCAGCCATTTCAGGGGAGAGGATGACTGTAGGACAGGAGAATACAATCTATTGCCCCCTGTTATCAGCCATTTCAGGGGAGAGGATGACTGTAGGACAGGAGAATACAGTCTATTGCCCCATGTTATCAGCCATTTCAGGGGAGAGGATGACTGTAGGACAGGAGAATACAGTCTATTGCTCCCTATTATCAGCCATTTAAGGGGAGAGGATGACTGTAGGACAGGAGAATACAGTCTATTGCCCCCTGTTATCAGCCATTTCAGGGGAGAGGATGACTGTAGGACAGGAGAATACAGTCTATTGCCCCCTGTTATCAGCCATTTCAGAGGAGAGGATGACTGTAGGACAGGAGAATACAGTCTATTACTCCCTGTTATCGGCCATTTCAGGGGAGAGGATGACTGTAGGACAGGAGAATACAGTCTATTTCTCCCTGTTATCAGCCATTTCAGGGGAGAGGATGACTGTAGGACAGGAGAATACAGTCTATTGCTCCCTATTATCAGCCATTTCAGGGGAGAGGATGACTGTAGGACAGGAGAATACAGTCTATTGCTCCCTGTTATCAGCCATTTCAGGGGAGAGGATGACTGTAGGACAGGAGAATACAGTCTATTGCCCTCTGTTATCAGCCATTTCAGGGAGAGGATGACTGTAGGACAGGAGAATACAGTCTATTGCCCCCTGTTATCAGCCATTTCAGGGGAGAGGATGACTGTAGGACAGGAGAATACAGTCTATTGCTCCCTGTTATCAGCCATTTCAGGGGAGAGGATGACTGTAGGACAGGAGAATACAGTCTATTGCCCCCTGTTATCAGCCATTTCAGGGGAGAGGATGACTGTAGGACAGGAGAATACAGTCTATTGCTCCCTGTTATCAGCCATTTCAGGGGAGAGGATGACTGTAGGACAGGAGAATACAGTCTATTACCCCCTGTTATCAGCCATTTCAGGGGAGAGGATGACTGTAGGACAGGAGAATACAATCTATTGCTCCCTGTTATCAGCCATTTCAGGGGAGAGGATGACTGTAGGACAGGAGAATACAGTCTATTGCCCCCTGTTATCAGCCATTTCAGGGGAGAGGATGACTGTAGGACAGGAGAATACAGTCTATTGTCCCCTGTTATCAGACATTTCAGGGGAGAGGATGACTGTAGGACAGGAGAATACAGTCTATTGTCCCCTGTTATCAGCCATTTCAGGGGAGAGGATGACTGTAGGACAGGAGAATACAGTCTATTGCTCCATATTATCAGCCATTTCAGGGGAGAGGATGACTGTAGGACAGGAGAATACAGTCTATTGCCCCCTGTTATCAGCCATTTCAGGGGAGAGGATGACTGTAGGACAGGAGAATACAGTCTATTGTCCCTTGTTATCAGCCATTTCAGAGGAGAGGATGACTGTAGGACAGGAGAATACAGTCTATTGCTCCCTGTTATCAGCCATTTCAGGGGAGAGGATGACTGTAGGACAGGAGAATACAGTCTATTGCCTCCTGTTATCAGCCATTTCAGGGGAGAGGATGACTGTAGGACAGGAGAATACAGTATATTGCTCCCTGTTATCAGCCATTTCAGGGGATAGGATGACTGTAGGACAGGAGAATACAGTCTATTGCTCCCTGTTATCAGCCATTTCAGGGGGGAGGATGACTGTAGGACAGGAGAATACAGTCTATTGCCCCCTGTTATCAGCCATTTCAGGGGAGAGGATGACTGTAGGACAGGAGAATACAGTCTATTGCCCCCTGTTATCAGCCATTTCAGGGGAGAGGATGACTGTAGGACAGGAGAATACAGTCTATTGCCCCCTGTTATCAGCCATTTCAGGGGAGAGGATGAATGTAGGACAGGAGAATACAGTCTATTGCTCCCTGTTATCAGCCATTTCAGGGGAGAGGATGACTGTAGGACAGGAGAATACAATCTATTGCCCCCTGTTATCAGCCATTTCAGAGGAGAGGATGACTGTAGGACAGGAGAATACAGTCTATTACTCCCTGTTATCGGCCATTTCAGGGGAGAGGATGACTGTAGGACAGGAGAATACAGTCTATTACTCCCTGTTATCAGCCATTTCAGGGGAGAGGATGACTGTAGGACAGGAGAATACAGTCTATTGCCCCCTGTTATCAGCCATTTCAGAGGAGAGGATGACTGTAGGACAGGAGAATACAGTCTATTGCTCCCTGTTATCAGCCATTTCAGGGGAGAGGATGACTGTAGGACAGGAGAATACAGTCTATTACTCCCTGTTATCAGCCATTTCAGAGGAGAGGATGACTGTAGGACAGGAGAATACAATCTATTGCCCCCTGTTATCAGCCATTTCAGGGGAGAGGATGACTGTAGGACAGGAGAATACAGACTATTGCTCCCTGTTATCAGCCATTTCAGAGGAGAGGATGACTGTAGGACAGGAGAATACAGTCTATTGCTCCCTGTTATCAGCCATTTCAGGGGAGAGGATGACTGTAGGACAGGAGAATACAGTCTATTGCCCCCTGTTATCAGCCATTTCAGAGGAGAGGATGACTGTAGGACAGGAGAATACAGTCTATTACTCCCTGTTATCGGCCATTTCAGGGGAGAGGATGACTGTAGGACAGGAGAATACAGTCTATTTCTCCCTGTTATCAGCCATTTCAGGGGAGAGGATGACTGTAGGACAGGAGAATACAGTCTATTGCTCCCTGTTATCAGCCATTTCAGGGGAGAGGATGACTGTAGGACAGGAGAATACAGTCTATTGCCCTCTGTTATCAGCCATTTCAGGGAGAGGATGACTGTAGGACAGGAGAATACAGTCTATTGCCCCCTGTTATCAGCCATTTCAGGGGAGAGGATGACTGTAGGACAGGAGAATACAGTCTATTGCTCCCTGTTATCAGCCATTTCAGGGGAGAGGATGACTGTAGGACAGGAGAATACAGTCTATTGCCCCCTGTTATCAGCCATTTCAGGGGAGAGGATGACTGTAGGACAGGAGAATACAGTCTATTGCTCCCTGTTATCAGCCATTTCAGGGGAGAGGATGACTGTAGGACAGGAGAATACAGTCTATTACCCCCTGTTATCAGCCATTTCAGGGGAGAGGATGACTGTAGGACAGGAGAATACAATCTATTGCGCCCTGTTATCAGCCATTTCAGGGGAGAGGATGACTGTAGGACAGGAGAATACAGTCTATTGCCCCCTGTTATCAGCCATTTCAGGGGAGAGGATGACTGTAGGACAGGAGAATACAGTCTATTGTCCCCTGTTATCAGACATTTCAGGGGAGAGGATGACTGTAGGACAGGAGAATACAGTCTATTGTCCCCTGTTATCAGCCATTTCAGGGGAGAGGATGACTGTAGGACAGGAGAATACAGTCTATTGCTCCCTATTATCAGCCATTTCAGGGGAGAGGATGACTGTAGGACAGGAGAATACAGTCTATTGCCCCCTGTTATCAGCCATTTCAGGGGAGAGGATGACTGTAGGACAGGAGAATACAGTCTATTGTCCCTTGTTATCAGCCATTTCAGAGGAGAGGATGACTGTAGGACAGGAGAATACAGTCTATTGCTCCCTGTTATCAGCCATTTCAGGGGAGAGGATGACTGTAGGACAGGAGAATACAGTCTATTGCCTCCTGTTATCAGCCATTTCAGGGGAGAGGATGACTGTAGGACAGGAGAATACAGTATATTGCTCCCTGTTATCAGCCATTTCAGGGGATAGGATGACTGTAGGACAGGAGAATACAGTCTATTGCCCCCTGTTATCAGCCATTTCAGGGGGGAGGATGACTGTAGGACAGGAGAATACAGTCTATTGCCCCCTGTTATCAGCCATTTCAGGGGAGAGGATGACTGTAGGACAGGAGAATACAGTCTATTGCCCCCTGTTATCAGCCATTTCAGGGGAGAGGATGACTGTAGGACAGGAGAATACAGTCTATTGCCCCCTGTTATCAGCCATTTCAGGGGAGAGGATGACTGTAGGACAGGAGAATACAGTCTATTGCCCCCTGTTATCAGCCATTTCAGGGGAGAGGATGACTGTAGGACAGGAGAATACAGTCTATTGCTCCCTGTTATCAGCCATTTCAGAGGAGAGGATGACTGTAGGACAGGAGAATACAGTCTATTACTCCCTGTTATCGGCCATTTCAGGGGAGAGGATGACTGTAGGACAGGAGAATACAGTCTATTACTCCCTGTTATCAGCCATTTCAGGGGAGAGGATGACTGTAGGACAGGAGAATACAGTCTATTGCCCCCTGTTATCAGCCATTTCAGAGGAGAGGATGACTGTAGGACAGGAGAATACAGTCTATTGTTCCCTGTTATCAGCCATTTCAGGGGAGAGGATGACTGTAGGACAGGAGAATACAGTCTATTGCTCCCTGTTATCAGCCATTTCAGAGGAGAGGATGACTGTAGGACAGGAGAATACAATCTATTGCCCCCTGTTATCAGCCATTTCAGGGGAGAGGATGACTGTAGGACAGGAGAATACAGTCTATTGCTCCCTGTTATCAGCCATTTCAGAGGAGAGGATGACTGTAGGACAGGAGAATACAGTCTATTGCTCCCTGTTATCAGCCATTTCAGGGGAGAGGATGACTGTAGGACAGGAGAATACAGTCTATTACTCCCTGTTATCAGCCATTTCAGAGGAGAGGATGACTGTAGGACAGGAGAATACAATCTATTGCCCCCTGTTATCAGCCATTTCAGGGGAGAGGATGACTGTAGGACAGGAGAATACAGTCTATTGCCCCCTGTTATCAGACATTTCAGGGGGGAGGATGACTGTAGGACAGGAGAATACAGTCTATTGCTCCCTGTTATCAGCCATTTCAGAGGAGAGGATGACTGTAGGACAGGAGAATACAGTCTATTACTCCCTGTTATCAGCCATTTCAGAGGAGAAGATGACTGTAGGACAGGAGAATACAGTCTATTGCCCCCTGTTATCAGCCATTTCAGAGGAGAGGATGACTGTAGGACTGGAGAATACAGTCTATTGCCCCCTGTTATCAGCCATTTCAGGGGAGAGGATGACTGTAGGACAGGAGAATACAGTCTATTGCTCCCTGTTATCAGCCATTTCAGGGGAGAGGATGACTGTAGGACAGGAGAATACAATCTATTGCTCCCTGTTATCAGCCATTTCAGGGGGGAGGATGACTTTAGGACAGGAGAATACAGTCTATTGCTCCCTGTTATCAGCCATTTCAGGGGAGAGGATGACTGTAGGACAGGAGAATACAGTCTATTGCTCCTGTTATCAGCCATTTCAGGGGAGAGGATGACTGTAGGACAGGAGAATACAGTCTATTGCCCCCTGTTATCAGCCATTTCAGGGGAGAGGATGACTGTAGGACAGGAGAATACAGTCTATTGCTCCCTGTTATCAGCCATTTCAGGGGAGAGGATGACTGTAGGACAGGAGAATACAGTCTATTGCCCCCTGTTATCAGCCATTTCAGAGGAGAGGATGACTGTAGGACAGGAGAATACAGTCTATTGCCCCCTGTTATCAGCCATTTCAGAGGAGAGGATGACTGTAGGACAGGAGAATACAATCTATTGCTCCCTGTTATCAGCCATTTCAGGGGAGAGGATGATTGTAGGACAGGAGAATACAGTCTATTGCCCCCTGTTATCAGCCATTTCAGAGGAGAGGATGACTTTAGGACAGGAGAATACAGTCTATTGCTCCCTGTTATCAGCCATTTCAGGGGAGAGGATGACTGTAGGACAGGAGAATACAGTCTATTGCTCCTGTTATCAGCCATTTCAGGGGAGAGGATGACTGTAGGACAGGAGAATACAGTCTATTGCCCCCTGTTATCAGCCATTTCAGGGGAGAGGATGACTGTAGGACAGGAGAATACAGTCTATTGCCCCCTGTTATCAGCCATTTCAGAGGAGAGGATGACTGTAGGACAGGAGAATACAATCTATTGCCCCCTGTTATCAGCCATTTCAGGGGAGAGGATGACTGTAGGACAGGAGAATACAATCTATTGCTCCCTGTTATCAGCCATTTCAGGGGGGAGGATGACTGTAGGACAGGAGAATACAGTCTATTGCTCCCTATTATCAGCCATTTCAGGGGAGAGGATGACTGTATGACAGGAGAATACAGTCTATTGCTCCCTGTTATCAGCCATTTCAGGGGAGAGGATGACTGTAGGACAGGAGAATACAGTCTATTGCCCCCTGTTATCAGCCATTTCAGGGGAGAGGATGACTGTAGGACAGGAGAATACAGTCTATTGCCCCCTGTTATCAGCCATTTCAGGGGAGAGGATGACTGTAGGACAGGAGAATACAGTCTATTGTCCCCTGTTATCAGACATTTCAGGGGAGAGGATGACTGTAGGACAGGAGAATACAGTCTATTGTCCCCTGTTATCAGCCATTTCAGGGGAGAGGATGACTGTAGGACAGGAGAATACAGTCTATTGCTCCATATTATCAGCCATTTCAGGGGAGAGGATGACTGTAGGACAGGAGAATACAGTCTATTGCCCCCTGTTATCAGCCATTTCAGGTGAGAGGATGACTGTAGGACAGGAGAATACAGTCTATTGCCCCCTGTTATCAGCCATTTCAGGGGAGAGGATGACTGTAGGACAGGAGAATACAGTCTATTGTCCCTTGTTATCAGCCATTTCAGAGGAGAGGATGACTGTAGGACAGGAGAATACAGTCTATTGCTCCCTGTTATCAGCCATTTCAGGGGAGAGGATGACTGTAGGACAGGAGAATACAGTCTATTGCCTCCTGTTATCAGCCATTTCAGGGGAGAGGATGACTGTAGGACAGGAGAATACAGTATATTGCTCCCTGTTATCAGCCATTTCAGGGGATAGGATGACTGTAGGACAGGAGAATACAGTCTATTGCTCCCTGTTATCAGCCATTTCAGGGGGGAGGATGACTGTAGGACAGGAGAATACAGTCTATTGCCCCCTGTTATCAGCCATTTCAGGGGAGAGGATGACTGTAGGACAGGAGAATACAGTCTATTGCCCCCTGTTATCAGCCATTTCAGGGGAGAGGATGACTGTAGGACAGGAGAATACAGTCTATTGCCCCCTGTTATCAGCCATTTCAGGGGAGAGGATGAATGTAGGACAGGAGAATACAGTCTATTGCTCCCTGTTATCAGCCATTTCAGAGGAGAGGATGACTGTAGGACAGGAGAATACAGTCTATTACTCCCTGTTATCGGCCATTTCAGGGGAGAGGATGACTGTAGGACAGGAGAATACAGTCTATTACTCCCTGTTATCAGCCATTTCAGGGGAGAGGATGACTGTAGGACAGGAGAATACAGTCTATTGCCCCCTGTTATCAGCCATTTCAGAGGAGAGGATGACTGTAGGACAGGAGAATACAGTCTATTGCTCCCTGTTATCAGCCATTTCAGGGGAGAGGATGACTGTAGGACAGGAGAATACAGTCTATTACTCCCTGTTATCAGCCATTTCAGAGGAGAGGATGACTGTAGGACAGGAGAATACAATCTATTGCCCCCTGTTATCAGCCATTTCAGGGGAGAGGATGACTGTAGGACAGGAGAATACAGACTATTGCTCCCTGTTATCAGCCATTTCAGAGGAGAGGATGACTGTAGGACAGGAGAATACAGTCTATTGCTCCCTGTTATCAGCCATTTCAGGGGAGAGGATGACTGTAGGACAGGAGAATACAGTCTATTGCCCCCTGTTATCAGCCATTTCAGAGGAGAGGATGACTGTAGGACAGGAGAATACAGTCTATTACTCCCTGTTATCGGCCATTTCAGGGGAGAGGATGACTGTAGGACAGGAGAATACAGTCTATTTCTCCCTGTTATCAGCCATTTCAGGGGAGAGGATGACTGTAGGACAGGAGAATACAGTCTATTGCTCCCTGTTATCAGCCATTTCAGGGGAGAGGATGACTGTAGGACAGGAGAATACAGTCTATTGCCCTCTGTTATCAGCCATTTCAGGGAGAGGATGACTGTAGGACAGGAGAATACAGTCTATTGCCCCCTGTTATCAGCCATTTCAGGGGAGAGGATGACTGTAGGACAGGAGAATACAGTCTATTGCTCCCTGTTATCAGCCATTTCAGGGGAGAGGATGACTGTAGGACAGGAGAATACAGTCTATTGCCCCCTGTTATCAGCCATTTCAGGGGAGAGGATGACTGTAGGACAGGAGAATACAGTCTATTGCTCCCTGTTATCAGCCATTTCAGGGGAGAGGATGACTGTAGGACAGGAGAATACAGTCTATTACCCCCTGTTATCAGCCATTTCAGGGGAGAGGATGACTGTAGGACAGGAGAATACAATCTATTGCTCCCTGTTATCAGCCATTTCAGGGGAGAGGATGACTGTAGGACAGGAGAATACAGTCTATTGCCCCCTGTTATCAGCCATTTCAGGGGAGAGGATGACTGTAGGACAGGAGAATACAGTCTATTGTCCCCTGTTATCAGACATTTCAGGGGAGAGGATGACTGTAGGACAGGAGAATACAGTCTATTGTCCCCTGTTATCAGCCATTTCAGGGGAGAGGATGACTGTAGGACAGGAGAATACAGTCTATTGCTCCCTATTATCAGCCATTTCAGGGGAGAGGATGACTGTAGGACAGGAGAATACAGTCTATTGCCCCCTGTTATCAGCCATTTCAGGGGAGAGGATGACTGTAGGACAGGAGAATACAGTCTATTGTCCCTTGTTATCAGCCATTTCAGAGGAGAGGATGACTGTAGGACAGGAGAATACAGTCTATTGCTCCCTGTTATCAGCCATTTCAGGGGAGAGGATGACTGTAGGACAGGAGAATACAGTCTATTGCCTCCTGTTATCAGCCATTTCAGGGGAGAGGATGACTGTAGGACAGGAGAATACAGTATATTGCTCCCTGTTATCAGCCATTTCAGGGGATAGGATGACTGTAGGACAGGAGAATACAGTCTATTGCTCCCTGTTATCAGCCATTTCAGGGGGGAGGATGACTGTAGGACAGGAGAATACAGTCTATTGCCCCCTGTTATCAGCCATTTCAGGGGAGAGGATGACTGTAGGACAGGAGAATACAGTCTATTGCCCCCTGTTATCAGCCATTTCAGGGGAGAGGATGACTGTAGGACAGGAGAATACAGTCTATTGCCCCCTGTTATCAGCCATTTCAGGGGAGAGGATGACTGTAGGACAGGAGAATACAGTCTATTGCCCCCTGTTATCAGCCATTTCAGGGGAGAGGATGACTGTAGGACAGGAGAATACAGTCTATTGCTCCCTGTTATCAGCCATTTCAGAGGAGAGGATGACTGTAGGACAGGAGAATACAGTCTATTACTCCCTGTTATCGGCCATTTCAGGGGAGAGGATGACTGTAGGACAGGAGAATACAGTCTATTACTCCCTGTTATCAGCCATTTCAGGGGGGAGGATGACTGTAGGACAGGAGAATACAGTCTATTGCCCCCTGTTATCAGCCATTTCAGAGGATAGGATGACTGTAGGACAGGAGAATACAGTCTATTGTTCCCTGTTATCAGCCATTTCAGGGGAGAGGATGACTATAGGACAGGAGAATACAGTCTATTGCTCCCTGTTATCAGCCATTTCAGAGGAGAGGATGACTGTAGGACAGGAGAATACAATCTATTGCCCCCTGTTATCAGCCATTTCAGGGGAGAGGATGACTGTAGGACAGGAGAATACAGTCTATTGCTCCCTGTTATCAGCCATTTCAGAGGAGAGGATGACTGTAGGACAGGAGAATACAGTCTATTGCTCCCTGTTATCAGCCATTTCAGGGGAGAGGATGACTGTAGGACAGGAGAATACAGTCTATTACTCCCTGTTATCAGCCATTTCAGAGGAGAGGATGACTGTAGGACAGGAGAATACAATCTATTGCCCCCTGTTATCAGCCATTTCAGGGGAGAGGATGACTGTAGGACAGGAGAATACAGTCTATTGCCCCCTGTTATCAGACATTTCAGGGGGGAGGATGACTGTAGGACAGGAGAATACAGTCTATTGCTCCCTGTTATCAGCCATTTCAGAGGAGAGGATGACTGTAGGACAGGAGAATACAGTCTATTACTCCCTGTTATCAGCCATTTCAGAGGAGAAGATGACTGTAGGACAGGAGAATACAGTCTATTGCCCCCTGTTATCAGCCATTTCAGAGGAGAGGATGACTGTAGGACAGGAGAATACAGTCTATTGCCCCCTGTTATCAGCCATTTCAGGGGAGAGGATGACTGTAGGACAGGAGAATACAGTCTATTGCTCCCTGTTATCAGCCATTTCAGGGGAGAGGATGACTGTAGGACAGGAGAATACAATCTATTGCTCCCTGTTATCAGCCATTTCAGGGGGGAGGATGACTTTAGGACAGGAGAATACAGTCTATTGCTCCCTGTTATCAGCCATTTCAGGGGAGAGGATGACTGTAGGACAGGAGAATACAGTCTATTGCTCCTGTTATCAGCCATTTCAGGGGAGAGGATGACTGTAGGACAGGAGAATACAGTCTATTGCCCCCTGTTATCAGCCATTTCAGGGGAGAGGATGACTGTAGGACAGGAGAATACAGTCTATTGCTCCCTGTTATCAGCCATTTCAGGGGAGAGGATGACTGTAGGACAGGAGAATACAGTCTATTGCTCCCTGTTATCAGCCATTTCAGAGGAGAGGATGACTGTAGGACAGGAGAATACAGTCTATTACTCCCTGTTATCGGCCATTTCAGGGGAGAGGATGACTGTAGGACAGGAGAATACAGTCTATTACTCCCTGTTATCAGCCATTTCAGGGGAGAGGATGACTGTAGGACAGGAGAATACAGTCTATTGCCCCCTGTTATCAGCCATTTCAGAGGATAGGATGACTGTAGGACAGGAGAATACAGTCTATTGTTCCCTGTTATCAGCCATTTCAGGGGAGAGGATGACTGTAGGACAGGAGAATACAGTCTATTGCTCCCTGTTATCAGCCATTTCAGGGGAGAGGATGACTGTAGGACAGGAGAATACAATCTATTGCCCCCTGTTATCAGCCATTTCAGGGGAGAGGATGACTGTAGGACAGGAGAATACAGTCTATTGCTCCCTGTTATCAGCCATTTCAGAGGAGAGGATGACTGTAGGACAGGAGAATACAGTCTATTGCTCCCTGTTATCAGCCATTTCAGGGGAGAGGATGACTGTAGGACAGGAGAATACAGTCTATTACTCCCTGTTATCAGCCATTTCAGAGGAGAGGATGACTGTAGGACAGGAGAATACAATCTATTGCCCCCTGTTATCAGCCATTTCAGGGGAGAGGATGACTGTAGGACAGGAGAATACAGTCTATTGCCCCCTGTTATCAGACATTTCAGGGGGGAGGATGACTGTAGGACAGGAGAATACAGTCTATTGCTCCCTGTTATCAGCCATTTCAGAGGAGAGGATGACTGTAGGACAGGAGAATACAGTCTATTACTCCCTGTTATCAGCCATTTCAGAGGAGAAGATGACTGTAGGACAGGAGAATACAGTCTATTGCCCCCTGTTATCAGCCATTTCAGAGGAGAGGATGACTGTAGGACAGGAGAATACAGTCTATTGCCCCCTGTTATCAGCCATTTCAGGGGAGAGGATGACTGTAGGACAGGAGAATACAGTCTATTGCTCCCTGTTATCAGCCATTTCAGGGGAGAGGATGACTGTAGGACAGGAGAATACAATCTATTGCTCCCTGTTATCAGCCATTTCAGGGGGGAGGATGACTTTAGGACAGGAGAATACAGTCTATTGCTCCCTGTTATCAGCCATTTCAGGGGAGAGGATGACTGTAGGACAGGAGAATACAGTCTATTGCTCCTGTTATCAGCCATTTCAGGGGAGAGGATGACTGTAGGACAGGAGAATACAGTCTATTGCCCCCTGTTATCAGCCATTTCAGGGGAGAGGATGACTGTAGGACAGGAGAATACAGTCTATTGCTCCCTGTTATCAGCCATTTCAGGGGAGAGGATGACTGTAGGACAGGAGAATACAGTCTATTGCCCCCTGTTATCAGCCATTTCAGAGGAGAGGATGACTGTAGGACAGGAGAATACAGTCTATTGCCCCCTGTTATCAGCCATTTCAGAGGAGAGGATGACTGTAGGACAGGAGAATACAATCTATTGCTCCCTGTTATCAGCCATTTCAGGGGAGAGGATGATTGTAGGACAGGAGAATACAGTCTATTGCCCCCTGTTATCAGCCATTTCAGAGGAGAGGATGACTTTAGGACAGGAGAATACAGTCTATTGCTCCCTGTTATCAGCCATTTCAGGGGAGAGGATGACTGTAGGACAGGAGAATACAGTCTATTGCTCCTGTTATCAGCCATTTCAGGGGAGAGGATGACTGTAGGACAGGAGAATACAGTCTATTGCCCCCTGTTATCAGCCATTTCAGGGGAGAGGATGACTGTAGGACAGGAGAATACAGTCTATTGCCCCCTGTTATCAGCCATTTCAGAGGAGAGGATGACTGTAGGACAGGAGAATACAATCTATTGCCCCCTGTTATCAGCCATTTCAGGGGAGAGGATGACTGTAGGACAGGAGAATACAATCTATTGCTCCCTGTTATCAGCCATTTCAGGGGGGAGGATGACTGTAGGACAGGAGAATACAGTCTATTGCTCCCTATTATCAGCCATTTCAGGGGAGAGGATGACTGTATGACAGGAGAATACAGTCTATTGCTCCCTGTTATCAGCCATTTCAGGGGAGAGGATGACTGTAGGACAGGAGAATACAGTCTATTGCCCCCTGTTATCAGCCATTTCAGGGGAGAGGATGACTGTAGGACAGGAGAATACAGTCTATTGCCCCCTGTTATCAGCCATTTCAGGGGAGAGGATGACTGTAGGACAGGAGAATACAGTCTATTGCCTCCTGTTATCAGCCATTTCAGGGGGAGGATGACTGTAGGACAGGAGAATACAATCTATTGCTCCCTGTTATCAGCCATTTCAGAGGAGAGGATGACTGTAGGACAGGAGAATACAGTCTATTGCTCCCTGTTATCAGACATTTCAGGGGAGAGGATGACTGTAGGACAGGAGAATACAATCTATTACTCCCTGTTATCAGCCATTTCAGGGGAGAGGATGACTGTAGGACAGGAGAATACAGTCTATTGCCCCCTGTTATCAACCATTTCAGGGGAGAGGATGACTGTAGGACAAGAGAATACAATCTATTGCCCCCTGTTATCAGCCATTTCAGGGGAGAGGATGACTGTAGGACAGGAGAATACAGTCTATTGCCCCCTGTTATCAGTCATTTCAGGGGGGAGGATGACTGTAGGACAGGAGAATACAGTCTATTGCTCCCTGTTATCAGCCATTTCAGAGGAGAGGATGACTGTAGGACAGGAGAATACAGTCTATTGTCGCCTGTTATCAGCCATTTCAGGGGGAGAGGATGACTGTAGGACAGGAGAATACAGTCTATTGCCCCCTGTTATCAGCCATTTCAGGGGAGAGGATGACTGTAGGACAGGAGAATACAGTCTATTGCCCCTGTTATCAGCCATTTCAGGGGAGAGGATGACTGTAGGACAAGAGAATACAGTCTATTGCCCCCTGTTATCTGCCATTTCAGGGGAGAAGATGACTGTAGGACAGGAGAATACAGTCTATTGCTCCCTGTTATCAGCCATTTCAGGGGGGAGGATGACTGTAGGACAGGAGAATACAGTCTATTGCTCCCTGTTATCGGCCATTTCAGGGGAGAGGATCACTGTAGGACAGGAGAATACAGTCTATTGCCCCCTGTTATCAGCCATTTCAGGGGAGAGGATGACTGTAGGACAGGAGAATACAATCTATTGCCCCCTGTTATCAGCCATTTCAGGGGAGAGGATGACTGTAGGACAGGAGAATACAGTCTATTGCTCCCTGTTATCAGCCATTTCAGGGGAGAGGATGACTGTAGGACAGGAGAATACAATCTATTGCCCCCTGTTATCAGCCATTTCAGGGGAGAGGATGACTGTAGGGCAGGAGAATACAATCTATTGCTCCCTGTTATCAGACATTTCAGGGGAGAGGATGACTGTAGGACAGGAGAATACAGTTTATTGCCCCCTGTTATCAGCCATTTCAGGGGAGAGGATGACTGTAGGACAGGAGAATACAATCTATTGCCCCCTGTTATCAGCCATTTCAGGGGAGAGGATGACTGTAGGACAGGAGAATACAGTCTATTGCCCCCTGTTATCAGCCATTTCAGAGGAGAGGATGACTGTAGGACAGGAGAATACAATCTATTGCCCCCTGTTATCAGCCATTTCGGGGGAGAGGATGACTGTAGGACAGGAGAATACAGTCTATTGCCCCCTGTTATCAGCCATTTCAGGGGAGAGGATGACTGTAGGACAGGAGAATACAGTCTATTGCTCCCTGTTATCAGCCATTTCAGGGGAGAGGATGACTGTAGGACAGGAGAATACAGTCTATTGCTCCCTGTTATCAGCCATTTCAGGGGAGAGGATGACTGTAGGACAGGAGAATACAGACTATTGCTCCCTGTTATCAGCCATTTCAGGGGAGAGGATGACTGTAGGACAGGAGAATACAGTCTATTGCCCCCTGTTATCAGCCATTTCAGGGGAGAGGATGACTGTAGGACAGGAGAATACAGTCTATTGCCCCCTGTTATCAGCCATTTCAGGGGAGAGGATGACTGTAGGACAGGAGAATACAGTCTATTGCTCCCTGTTATCAGCCATTTCAGGGGAGAGGATGACTGTAGGACAGGAGAATACAGTCTATTGCCCCCTGTTATCAGCCATTTCAGGGGAGAGGATGACTGTAGGACAGGAGAATACAGTATATTGCCCCCTGTTATCAGCCATTTCAGGGGAGAGGATGACTGTAGGACAGGAGAATACAATCTATTCCTCCCTGTTATCAGCCATTTCAGGGGAGAGGATGACTGTAGGACAGGAGAATACAGTCTATTGCCCCTTGTTATCAGCCATTTCAGGGGAGAGGATGACTGTAGGACAAGAGAATACAGTCTATTCCTCCCTGTTATCAGCCATTTCAGGGGAGAGGATGACTGTAGGACAGGAGAATACAGTCTATTGCTCCCTGTTATCAGCCATTTCAGGGGAGAGGATGTTCCCATGATTAGCCCAGTGAGTACATTTACATGCCATTACTTATTTAATTCTTAATTTTTTCCTCCTAAATTATTCTAAAGATAGAGAAATGATTCACTGCAGAAATCTGCTAATTGCAGCTAATTATATGTATCTAGGCTGGTAATTGGTCACATCAACAGGCTCTAAACAAACAGAACTTTTCGTCTTGTACTTTCTAACGAGGGCTGTAATTGCCGCACACATTATAAAGAATGTTTCATTATTATTTTGGATGTTAGAAATTACACTCAATAGCAAAATGACTCAGTAACAGCAGATGGGTAAAGTGAGATTTACAAGGGCTACAACATACAATGTAGACATCCAGCTTGATTTTCACCATAGGAATATACATTATGCTGCCAAAAGGAAGCAAACTTCTGATCATTACCTCCGAATGGACTGCAAATGTTTTGGATTCTGGAATACCCAAGGAAAGAACCAACCAGTTTCACTTAAAAGGACCATCTTTCCCTCTGCTTTAGTTCAGGTCAAGGTACTCAGCCGGACCAGCACTTTGGTGTCCTAAGCTAGGTAGCTGTTTAATGCTCTGGAGACCAGCTAGTGTAGGTAGAACCAGGGGGACATTTGTTGAAGGGCAACAATGTCTGAGAGTTAATGCAAGAACGTACTGGTTTAGAGGTCAATGGTAGCTGATTTAAAGTAGATTCAGCCAGACCAGTCAAGTTGTGTAAGGAAGGGCAGGTAGATCAGTTGAAGATTAGTCTAAAGGAAGGTCCGATAAACCAGGGTCAAGTAATGAAGCTCAGACAGAACAGGTATGGAGTACCATAAAGTAATCTGAAATGTGGTTAGACAAGTCAAGTTCAAGCAACAGAACTGAGGCAGAACAGATATAGGGCATCATGGAGTTGTCAGAAGCATAGTCAGAAGACAGAATCAGAGTAGGTGAGGAAATGTACTTTAGGTCTTGAGTGGTTGTGCAGTGACCAAGTTTATGTGGTTCCAACGCTATGCTGAGCCCCCCGGACACCATCCATCAAGGTGTCAGCACGTGTTGCTTCTCTCTGGAGTGGATGGTAAGGCTTGGTGGACCCCAATGGCAAATAAGTCCAGAAAGTCAGGGTTTGCAATAAATCATTGTGCAGGGATTCAAGTGCAAAACAATACTCAGACACTTAGTTGATTTCTCCAGTCTCCTCCCTGACAGGAGAAGGTTCCATGCTGAGGAAAGGCCAGAGCTAGCTGTCTCTCTCTCTCTCTCTCTGACTCAGAAAATTGATACCCTGGCCAAAGGGCTAGTTGCTGAGGGTCTGTGGTCAGTCGTAGTATGAGTATCCCCATCTAAGTGTCTTTTTCTGTTCATTTGTGCATTTTGACTAAGGCTCTCCTACTAAACAGTGGTCCCTATCTGCAGATACCCGGGTGCTCTGATTGCTCTACTTTTATACAGTTTCCAACTGATCCAAAACCTTCTAGTGGGAGGGGTGGAGTGGATAAGCACAGCCTAAATAGAAACAATGTTGCAGTTCATAGCTGTCATAGACTTGTATTGCGCCTCAATGCAAGTCAAAGGGAATAACAAAGACGTTTTCAAACATAAACAGCCATCTTTGCTAAACCAGACAGTCAAAAGTTCACTGCGTATGTTTTTTCCTTAAAAAAACTCATGATCCCTTATAATAACTGTGGAAAATGACTAGCTTCTTAGTGCACATGCTGAAAAATGCCAAAGTTTCTCAGTATTAGTTGGCTGTGCATTAACCCTTTTTCATGGTGCAGTGCAAATATAATGCAATAAAAGTGAAAATGGATTGGATATTTTGCAAAATGTTTATAAAACGGTATAGATGTAAACAATGACATAATCGTAGTGCAAACTAACCTTTCAAAGTGCACTAAAGTAGGGAGTTGATGGATTTGCAAAGCAGCAATAGGGGCATAGGTCCACAAACATCCATACTCCAAAGTACCCTTGCTCCTGGGCACTACAGTTGTGCACATTGAACATGCACAGCCTGACATCTCTACTTGCTCAGTGCAAGAGTGCCCATAACTAGAGACTGGACTATGTCTCTTACAGGGTGATTCATTTCATCAACATTAAGCTGGGCCACCACAGCAACTTTTGACCCATTTTTTGTGATTCTGGAGCAAACTTATTCGTCATGCAGAAATTTTATTCATTGTGTTTTGAAGCTGCATTCTGTGGTCTCGGGGCCAAAGTAGTTGTGTAGCCCCAGAATTATATTAGCCAGGTTCCCCTACTATAACAGACTGGTCATCAGTACTGAAAAAGCTTCCACTAGAATGTATCTGCAGGAAATTGCAGTCAAAGGAACATTACAGAGGACAGGCAATGATGCGGGGTGCTAAGAACTGTTATCTTGAATGTCTTGACTTGCCAAACTTAGTAATCCAATGTTTTATGGACAACACGGGCAATGTAGTCCTGAGAAAGGAAAGGGTCTTCCCAAACTGTTTTTATCAAGCTGGAAGCCCGAAATTCTCCAGGTGTTACAGTAGCTAGTGCATGAAGATTTCACTTCACTGGAACTAAGAAGCTAAACCTGTGCTTACCACACAGGGCTCTGCAGAAGTATAGGATTCCTTGGAAGTTTACCAGGAGATTCCCATAAGATGGCAGGAAAAAGAGTTGCCAGTTGTACAGTCGTGGCCAAAAGTTTTGAGAATGACACAAATATTAGTTTTCACAAAGTTTGCTGCTAAACTGCATTTAGATCTTTGTTTCAGTTGTTTCTGTGATGTAGTGAAATATAATTACACGCACTTCATACGTTTCAAAGGCTTTTATCGACAATTACATGACATTTATGCAAAGAGTCAGTATTTGCAGTGTTGGCCCTTCTTTTTCAGGACCTCTGCAATTCGACTGGGCATGCTCTCAATCAACTTCTGGGCTAATTCCTAACTGATAGCAACCCATTCTTTCATAATCACTTCTTGGAGTTTGTCAGAATTAGTGGGTTTTTGTTTGTCCACCCACCTCTTGAGGATTGACCACAAGTTCTCAATGGGATTAAGATCTGGGGAGTTTCCAGGCCATGGACCTAAAATGTCAACATTTTGGTCCCCGAGCCACTTAGTTATCACTTTTGCCTTATGGCACGGTGCTCCATCGTGCTGGAAAATGCATTGTTCTTCACCAAACTGTTGTTGGATTGTTGGAAGAAGTTGCTGTTGGAGGGTGTTTTGGTCCCATTCTTTATTCATGGCTGTGTTTTTGGGCAAAATTGTGAGTGAGCCCACTCCCTTGGATGAGAAGCAACCCCACACATGAATGGTCTCAGGATGCTTTACTGTTGGCATGACACAGGACTGATGGTAGCGCTCACCTTTTCTTCTCCGGACAAGCCTTTTTCCAGATGCCCCAAACAATCGCAAAAAGGCTTCATCTGAGAATATGACTTTGCCCCAGTCCTCAGCAGTCCATTCACCATACTTTCTGCAGAAGATCAATCTGTCCCTGATGTTTTTTTTGGAGAGAAGTGGCTTCTTTGCTGCCCTTCTTGACACCAGGCCATCTTCCAAAAGTCTTCGCCTCACGGTGAGTGCAGATGCGCTCACACCTGCCTGCTGCCATTCCTGAGCAAGCTCTGCATTGGTGGCACTCCCATCCCGCAGCTGAATCCTCTTTAGGAGACGGTCATGGCGCTTGCTGGACTTTCTTGGACGCCCTGAAGCCTTCTTAACAAGAATTGAACCTCTTTCCTTGAAGTTCTTGATGATCCTATAAATTGTTGATTGAGGTGCAATCTTAGTAGCCACAATATCCTTGCCTGTGAAGCCATTTTTATGCAACGCAATGATGGCTGCACTCGTTTCTTTGCAGGTCACCATGGTTAACAATGGAAGAACAATGATTTCAAGCATCCCCCTCCTTTTAACATGTCAAGTCTGCCATTTTAACCCAATCAGCCTGACATAATGATCTCCAGCCTTGTGCTCGTCAACATTCTCACATGAGTTAACAAGACGATTACTGAAATGATCTCAGCAGGTCCTTTAATGACAGCAATGAAATGCAGTGGAAAAGTTTTTTTGGGATTAAGTTAATTTTCATGGCAAAGAAGGACTATGCAATTCATCTGATCCCTCTTCATAACATTCTGGAGTATATGCAAATTGCTATTATAAAAAGTTAAGCAGCAACTTTTCCAATTTCCAAAATTTATGTAATTCTCCAAACTTTTGGCCACGACTGTACATTATATTGTATATAATATTATTTATTTTGCTTCCCTAAAAAAGGAATAGTTTCCATAAAATTTTGACCCCATAGTAAAAGGGTTGAGAATTATTGGGCTGCTACATCATGAAGAACAGTGAAATCAATACTTATCTTCTACAAAACTGTCTACGTAGTTGGCACAATGCACTTCAAAATGAGATAACCTCCAAGCCTAGATTTATCCACAAGACCATATTTCCTCCACCAGATCATATTTCTCCATTAGACAAGATTCACTTATGCTGTAATGTGATTCATTGCTCCCGAGGAGGCATTTACTCTATTCAAGGTCCACTGGTGGTGGTTTCAGATCCTTGCAGCCAAAACAGCTTGTCAGCAGAAGTTTCACCATCCAAAACCCAGCCCATGAAGTTCTTGACTCTTGGGTTGTCTGAAAGTATGGAATCTGTAGCTCAAAGCAGTATGAATACAGGTCTTCATAATACCATTACTTGATGATTACATTGAGGAATGTATGAAAAGTTAGACATGTTTCTGCATGTACATGTGAGATGTGCAAAGACAACGCTGTGGTTACATGCATAGGGTTGTAACTTAAATGACTTTTTCGGGACTTAGATCAGTGAGGGTAGGACACATGGCACCAATTAGCGTTTTAAGCCAGCCGGAAACTATACAGTGGTCGGAAAGCTCCATCTCCTGTAGTTTCTGGCACTGGCATACTGAAGACGAGCTTCCCATTCTCCTGGCCACTCCATATTTGATGGAACCTTGTACTTCCTGGTCCATCCACTGTAAAGATTCCTGCATCAGCGAGTGATCGAACAGATGATCGATGGAAGTGCCTGGTGATGGACCCCTACTGATCAGATATTTATGACCTATCTGGGAGCCTTGGAAAACCACATTAACCCCTTAATGACCGGGCCATTTTGCACCTTCAGGACCAGGCTTATTTTTGAAAATCTGACATGTCACTTTATGTGGTAATAACTTTGGAACGTTTTTACTTATCCAAGCCATTCTGAGATTGTTTTATTGTGACACATTGTACTTCATGATAGTGGTAAATTTCAGTAAATATATTTCACCTTTATTTATGAAAAAAATCCCAAATTGACCAAAAATGTACAAAAATTCGCAATTTTCAAAATTTCTATTTCTCTGCCTTTAAAACAGAAAGTGATACCTCATAAAATATTTATTGCTTAACATTCCCCAAATGTCCACTTTATGTTGGCATCATTTTGTAAATGTAATTTAATTTTTTTAGGATGTTAGAAGGCTTAGAATTTTCCAAAACCCACTTTTTAAGGACCAGTTCAGATCTGAAGTCACTTTGTGGGTCTTACATAGTGGAAACCCCCCATAAATGATCCCATTGTAGAAACTACACCTCTCAAGTTACTCAAAACTGATTTTACAAACTTTGTTAACCCTTTAGGTATTCCACAAGAATTAATGGAAAATGGAGATGAAATTTTAAAGTTCACTTTTTTTGGCAGATTTTCCATTTTAATCCATTTTTTTCAGCCCCCCAGTGCCTCATATCAGACCCCAGTGCCCCTCTACAGCCCCCCAGCAGCCTCTCTTCAGCCTCTCTTCTGCCCCCCAGCAGCCTCTCTTCAGCCCCCAGTGCCTCATATCAGCCCCCCAGCAGCCTCCATCAAAAATACCGTTCATGCGGCTCCTCACCCCCCCCCCAACTCGGTAATCCTCTTGTACAGTCTGCTGTGTGGGCGCGCACATTGTGAGGTCACAGTGCGGCCTCACACTGTGCGCAGCCTTCACAGAGGAGCGCCGAGGACCAGGAAGGAAGAGGTGAGTATAGTGCTTCCCGGCCCTGACAGAACCCAGTCGGCTTGATTAGAGTGTGCCAAGGCACACCCGGCACACCCCGTGCACACGCCTATGCTTCCTGGTCCATCCACTATAAAGATTCCTGCACCAGCGAGTGATCGAACAGATGATCAATGGAAGTGCCTGGTGTTGGACCCCTACTGATCAGAAATTTTTGACTTATCTGGGAGCCTTGGAAAACCACTTTAACCCCTTAATGACTCAGCCATTTTGCACCTTCGTGAACAGGCTTATTTTTGCCAGCACCGATGTCGGGCGTAACAGTAGATTGTTAGCTATATGTAACAGCTGACAATCTACTACCGCTCGGCCATCCTTGATAATTGTGGGGAGGGGAGGGGGGTCAGCCCCCTCATTGTTACGCTAGGCCATTCTGAAGGGGGGAATTGGGGCACAATACAAACAGCAGCACAGTCCCGATCTCCTGAACACTCACTGTGGAGATCGGAACTGCGCTGCTGAATGCTGCGATTGGTCAGTCAAATCTGACTGACCAATCACAGCGATCCAAAGGCAGGGAACTTTGTTTAGATGCCGGTGTCACCGCAAGTGACACTTTGATCTCCTGACGTACTGTGCACGTCGTGATGTGGTAACTAACACCACATCATGACGTACACAGTACGTCATTAGTCACTAAGGGGTTAAGGAAATGCAGAGATTACAAATGCACTTGGGACCCGAGCTTGAGGGGAACCACAGACATTTCTTCTAGCACATAAAAAGACCACAGAAATGTTATTTTGGAGGTTTACAGAATCACAGCCTGAGGGTGTCTTCAGACATAGGATTCTGGGTGCAGGTTTTAGAATGGATTCAGTGCCAAAAACTGTGCCAGATCTGTGCTGAAACCGCCTTCCATTCTTTTTATGTGATGGAGGGTTTTTGTTACGCCAAGACGGCACCAAAAATGACCGATTCCCGGGCGGACCACTCGCAAGGCCGCAGCGGGAGCCTGCACTCTTTTTAGCTCCATTCGATGGAGCAAAACCTAGAGTGGGTCCACATAAAAACCCACGGCAGAAACCGGCACAGCGCAGCGGTTTCTGCCATAGGATGCGTGGTGGATTATGACAACTCCCCTAAATTCTTCAAGTTATCCGTCTGTTGGAAAAACAGATCTAACAAGTAACCAAACAATTGCCACATGGGATACACCATCCCTAACTGGTCACCCTCATTATAGAGTACACAGCTAAGCCTTTGGTAGACCACCAAATATTATACCTATAAATCACTACCAGACCGCTTGTAATTAAATATCAGTTTATTGTATGATTCCAAAAACCTTAAATAACATACATATTAAAAATAGTAAAGAGAGAATACAAGTGCAGGAAAAACGCCATCACCTGGAGGGAGGCCACAGCAGATAAATGGTTCATACAAAGGTCCATGTAGTCAAGTAAAAACAAAGAGCAAGTGTAAAGGGAACGTGCAAAAATCAATTAGACAAAGAACAGTTACCCATACTGCGCTCCATCCAGGATGGCACCAGCCCCGACACGCGTTTCGGCGTACCTTCGTTTACACTTGAAGGGGCTCTCTCACTTCAGTAAGTGGCATTTGTCATTTTTCCTATAGTGTGCAAGCACGACCACCACTGATGGATTGCAGGGTGGTCGGTAACCATGGAAATGAGCAGTATATAATGTGATGGAAAAATGAATCCAGCCAGCAACGGAAGCAATATGGAGAATCACAATACATTTGTAAATGGCTTATATTAACTTTCTCTACATAATAAATGCCACTTACTGAAGTGAGAGGACCCCTTTAACCCCTTAAGGACTCAGCCCTATTTCACCTTAAGGACTTGGCCATTTTTTGCAAATCTGACCTGTGTCACTTTAAGTGCTGATAACTTTAAAACGCTTTGACTTATCCAGGCCGTTCTGAGATAGTTTTTTTGTCACATATTGTACTTCATGACACTGCTAAAATTGGGTCAAAAAAGTTAATCTCTTTGCATAAAAAAATACCATATTTACCAAAAATTTGGAAAAATTTGCAAATTTCAAAGTTTCAGTTTCTCTACCTCTGCAATGCATAGTAATACCCCCAAAAATTGTGATGACTTTACATTCCCCATATGTCTACTTCATGTTTGTAGCATTTTGGGAATGATATTTTATTTTTTGGGGTCGTTACAAGGCTTAGAAGTTTAGAAGCAAATCTTGAAATGTTTCTGAAATTTACAAAAACCCAATTTTTAGGGACCACTACAGGTCTGAAGTCACTTTGCGAGGCTTACATAATAGAAACCACCCAAAAATGACCCCATTCTATAAACTACACCCCTCAAGGTATTCAAAACTGATTTTACAAACTTCGTTAACCCTTTAGGTGTTGCACAAGACTTCATGGCAAATGGGGATGAAATTTGAGAATTTCATTTTTTGGCCTAATTTTCCATTTTAACACATTTTTTTCTACTAACAAAGCAAGGGTTAACAGCCAAACAAGACTGTATCTTTATTGCCCTGACTCTGCATTTTACAGAAACACCCCATATGTGGCCGTAAACTACTGTACGGGCACACAGTAGGGCGTAGAAGGAAAGGTGCGCCGTATGGTTTTTGGAAGGCAGTTTTTGCTGGACTGTTTTTTTGACACCATGTCCCATTTGAAGCCCCCCTGATGCACCCCTAGAGTAGAAACTCCAAAAAAGTGACCCCATTTTAGAAACTACGGGATAGGGTGGCAGTTTTGTTGGTACTAGTTTAGGGTACATATGATTTTTGGTTGCTCTATGTTTTTTTTTTTTTATTTACAAAATTCATCTGACAGGTTAGATCATGTGGTAATTTTATAGAGCAGGTTGTCACGGACGTGGCGATACCTAATATGTATACAATTTTTTTTTATTTATGTAAGTT
The DNA here is from genome assembly GCF_905171765.1 of Bufo bufo. Taxonomy (NCBI): domain Eukaryota; kingdom Metazoa; phylum Chordata; class Amphibia; order Anura; family Bufonidae; genus Bufo; species Bufo bufo. The sequence continues at coordinate 623,115,765 of NC_053392.1, read as the reverse complement.
TTACACAATGATTTCATTTTTAAAACAAAAAAAATGTTTTAGTGTCTCCATAGTCTAAGAGCCATAGTTTTTTCAGTTTTTGGGCGATTATCTTAAGTAGGGTCTCATTTTTTGCGGGATGAGATGACGGTTTGATTGGCACTATTTTGGGGTGTATATGACTTTTTGATCGCTTGCTATTACACTTTTTGTGACGTAAGATGACAAAAAATGGATTTTTTTACACCGTTTTTATTTTTATTTTTTTACGGTGGTCACCTGAAGGGTTAGGTCATGTGATATTTTTATAGAGCCGGTCGATACGGACGCGTCGATACCTAATATGTATACTTTTTTTTAATTTATTTAAGTTTTACACAATGATTTCATTTTTGAAACAAAAAATGCGACTTTTTTGATCACTTTTATTACCTTCTTTGGGAAGTAAGGTGGGCAAAATTCAAATTTTCTCATAGTTTTTATTTTTTAATTTTTATGGCGTTCACCGTGCGGGGAAAGTAACATGACCGTTGGGTCAATAATGGCATCTGAGAATGTAGATTTAGTGGCTGTTACGGAGACATGGTTTAATGAAAGAAATGACTGGGACATAACCATACCAGGGTACTCTTTATACAGAAGAGACAGAGAAGGCAAGAAAGGAGGAGGAGTGGCCCTGTATGTGAAAGATAGCATTAAATCTAACCTAATACAAGTTGGTGAGGCCAACATAGAGTCAGTTTGGGTTACGTTGCAGTTTGCTAACCATGCAGTAACTCGTGTAGGTGTGATATATAGACCACCTGGTCAAGTTAAAGAACTAGATGATCTACTAGTTGAAGAAATAGCTAAAATGACAATGAAAGGAGAAGTTATCATTATGGGAGATTTCAATCTTCCAGATATAAACTGGAAAACCAAAATAGCAAGTTCTACCAGGAGTACAGATATTCTAAATTCCCTACTGGGGTTATCTCTACAACAAGTGGTTGAGGAGCCAACCCGGAGGGAGGCCATTTTGGATTTGGTATTCACAAACGGGGATTCGGTATATGATGTCATTGTAGGCGAAACCTTGGGATCTAGTGATCACCAGTCAGTGTGGTTTAATATAAGAACTGTGAAAGAGTCCCACCACACAAAAACAAAAGTTTTAGATTTTAGAAAAACAGACTTTTCAAAAATGAAATTAGTCATAAATGAGTCCTTATCAGACTGGAACGGATTACATGGAGTCCAGGAGAAATGGGACTACTTAAAAGGTGCATTATTGAAGGCAACAGAAAATTGCATTAGACTTGTCAGTAAAAGCAAAAAAAGGAAGAGACCACTGTGGTACTCAGCAGAAGTGGCCCAAATCATTAAAAATAAAAAGCTAGCATTTTGTAATTATAAAAAAAACCAGAGCAATGAAGATAAGGAAATCTACAAGATTAGGCAGAGAGAGGCCAAGCAAGTTATAAGAACTTCTAAAGCGCAGGCAGAAGAAAAACTAGCTCAGTCTATGAAAAAAGGGGATAAGACATTCTTCAGATATATAAATGAAAAAAGGAAATTAAAACAAGGAATAACTAAATTAAAAACAAAGGACGAAAGGTATGTAGAAGAGAATAAAGGGCTAGCCGACTGCCTTAATGAATACTTCTGTTCAGTTTTTACAAAAGAAAAAGGAGAAGGACCTCCACTAGAAAGAATGACTATTAAATCGTTTGATGCATGTATCTTTACAGAGGAAGATGTTCTAAGTTTGCTGTCTAAGGTGAAGACGGATAAGTCACAGGGGCCTGATGAGATACACCCAAAATTATTAAAAGAGCTTAGTGGTGAGCTGGCAAAACCGTTAACAGATTTATTTAACCAATCATTAGTAACAGGAGTCGTCCCGGAAGATTGGAAATTGGCAAATGTCGTGCCCATTCACAAGAAAGGTAGTAGGGAGGAATCGAGCAACTATAGACCAGTGAGTCTGACATCAATAGTAGGCAAATTAATGGAAACCCTATTAAAGGATAGGATTGTGGAACATCTAAAATCCCATGGATTGCAAGATGAAAAACAACATGGGTTTACTTCAGGGAGATCATGTCAAACAAATCTTATAGATTTTTTTGACTGGGTGAATAAAATAATAGACGGTGGAGGTGCAGTAGACATCGCATATCTAGATTTTAGTAAGGCTTTTGACACTGTCCCACATAGAAGACTTATCAATAAACTGCAGTCATTGAGCATGGACTCCCATATTGTTGAGTGGATTAGGCAGTGGCTGAGTGACAGACAACAGAGGGTTGTAGTCAATGGAGAACATTCAAAACAAGGTAATGTTACCAGTGGAGTTCCACAGGGATCTGTACTGGGACCGATTTTGTTTAATATCTTCATAAGTGATATTGCAAAAGGCCTCGCTGGTAAGGTTTGTCTTTTTGCTGATGACACAAAGATATGTAACAGGGTTGATGTTCCTGGAGGGAAACGCCAAATGGAAAAGGATTTAGGAAAACTAGAAGAATGGTCAGAACTCTGGAAACTGAAATTTAATGTGGATAAGTGCAAGATAATGCACCTGGGGCGTAAAAACCCAAGGGCAGAATATAGAATATTTGACACAGTCCTGACCTCAGTATCTGAGGAAAGGGATTTAGGAGTAATTATTTCAGAAGACTTAAAGGTGGGAAGACAATGTAATAGAGCAGCACGAAATGCCAGCAGAATGCTTGGATGTATAGGGAGAGGTATAAGCAGTAGAAAGAGTGAAGTGCTTATGCCGCTGTACAGAACACTGGTGAGACCTCACTTGGAGTATTGTGCGCAGTACTGGAGGCCATATCTCCAGAAGGATATAGATACTCTAGAGAGAGTTCAGAGAAGAGCTACTAAACTAGTACATGGATTGCAGGATAAAACTTACCAGGAAAGGTTAAAGGACCTTAATATGTATAGCTTGGAAGAAAGAAGAGACAGAGGGGATATGATAGAAACTTTTAAATACACAAAGGGAATCAACTCGGTAAAGGAAGAGAGCATATTTAAAAGAAGAAAAACTACCACAAGAGGACACAGTTTTAAATTAGAGAGGCAAAGGTTTAAAAGTAATATAAGGAAGTATTACTTTACTGAGAGAGTAGTGGATGCATGGAATAGCCTTCCTGCAGAAGTGGTAGCTGCAAATACAGTGAAGGGGTTTAAGCATGCATGGGATAGGCATAAGGCCATCCTTCATATAAGATAGGGCCGGGGGCTATCCATAGTATTCAGTATATTGGGCAGACTAGATGGGCCAAATGGTTCTTATCTGCCGACACATTCTATGTTTCTATGTTTCTATGTTTCTATGTTATAGATCCGGTCGTTACGGACGCGGCGATACCTAATATGTGTAGTGTATTTAATTTTTTTATTTTTTATTCAGTGATAAATGTGTTTTTTTTATCTTAACTTTTTATACTTTTTTTTTACATTTTTTTGACCCAGACCCACTTGGTTCTTGAAGATCCAGTGGGTCTGATGTCTGTATAATACAGTACAGTACACTATATAGGGTACTGTACTGTATTTTACTTACACTTTGTCTGAACAGATCTATGCCTTTAGCATAGATCTGTTCAGCACCATGGACAGCAGGATGCCTGAGAAGGCGTCCTGTTGCCATGGGAACCTTCCCCGTCTGCTCAGTTGTAGCCACAACTGCGCAGACGGAAGGGTAAGGACAGGGCTGTCGGGGGGCTGTTTGGGGGCTCTCTCCCTCTCCCATCGGGGGGCTGCAAAGGCACAGCAGCCCCCTGATGGGAGAGGGAGGGTGCTCCCTGAGCTGTTAACCTTTTCCATACAGCGGTCCATACGGACCGCTGTATGGAAAGGGTTAAACGGCTGACATCACATCACCGATGTCAGCCGTTTATACCAGGGTGTCAGCAATGTGCTAACACCCTGGTATAACCACTTTCCACCAACGATTATTCAAGGGGAGGCGGGCGCACCGCCCGCCTCCCGCACCGCCTGCGACACCCCCCCTGCACCACCCGCCCACATAATATCATTCAGGGGTGCAGGGGGGGGTTAATAAAACTTTATTTTGGGCATTTTAATGTTTGATCCCTGCGGTCAGAGACCGCGGGCATCAGAATCGGCTAAAAGCGCAGCAATCCGCAGGTCTGAATTGACCTGCGGTTTGCTGTGATCGCCAATACGGGGGGGTCACATGACCCCCCCGGCGTTGTGACAGAATGCCAGCTGAATGATTTCAGCCGGCATCCCGTTCGGATTAACCCCCGGGGTGCCGCAATCTTATTTTAAACTCATGACGTACCGGTACGTCATGGGTCCTTAAGGACTCGGGAAACATGCCGTACCGGTACGTCATAAGTCCTTAAGGGGTTAAAGGCTATTGGTCCTTTGGGGCCATTTTTTTAAATATTAGATTGTACTTATTTTAAGCTGAAAATCCTTTTTTCAATTGGTTTTTATTAACAATATGGAATCCTGTTTTGTGTACAGAGCTTAGATTCTCTATTAGCTGCCTGTGGATTTTCTGTCTTTTCAGTCAGACCAGGAGCAGATGGACTCCTTATCTCTGCTCTCTGACATTATAAAAACTCATTATAGCTCAGTTCTTATCTTGCTGGTAAGAATGTGTCTTAAATAAGTGTTTATGACCTCTCAGTAGTTTAGAGAGAAGGGTTATTAGATGACCTTCACTAAGTGAAAGTGAATGTACCAGTCACACAGTTAGAAAAAAAACTGTTAACCCTTTGTGATAGAATGGCTCAATATTTTTAATAAAGGGCAGTTGAAAATATGATTTTTAGCCAAAAATTTGTAAACTGCAATCATTAAAAAAAAAATGTTCCTCCGAAGTTGTACATAGCCTTTAAGGCTAGGGCTACAAGGCGACATTTGTCACGTGACTCCTTGTTGCAGAAAGTTTGTGCAACATTTTTTGTAATGATAGTCAATGGTGTCACACTGCAACATGCGACATGCTGCGACTGCGATGTGACAATCACAAAAAATCCATTCAAGTTGGATCTTTATACGACTGTCACATGGCAGTTGCAGCATGTGGCATGTTGCAGTGCAACACCATTGACTATCATCGCAAAAAACATTGTGCGACTTTTCTGCAACAAGAAGTCACGCATCAAAAAAGTGTGTAGCTACTTCTTGTCGTAGAAAAGTCGCATAACTTTTTTTGTGTGCTGTCGCTTGTAGCCCTAGCCGAACCCACTAAGCACAGCAGCAGCAAACTTTAACTTGTATTTATGTAAAGTTTGCTGCAACATTGTATTTAACATATTAAGTGTCAAGTTAAACATTGCTACATCCGACCCATGAGATTACTGCTGGGAGAGGGTAAGAGGGGGCTGCTAATTTATAGTCTGGCAAGGACACACCAGAAATACAATCAATCCGACCTCAAATTGCCTCCAAAACAATACACAATCAAATAGGCAAGGACAGGAGGGAGGATAGAGCGGAGAGATAGGGATACTGGGACGCTGACCCTATGTAACCCTAAGAACTCACATCAGTGGTACTCCCTCCCTAAGCTTCCCCTTACTGTCCCTTAGGCAACAGTGACTGCCCCTCTTCGTCAAGAACAAAAGGAAACAGAAAGGGAAGAAAACTGTATCCAAAATGTGACTCAATGGTCACCGGTGCAATGATGCAATATAATCCCAACGCGTTTCTTCGGCATCCGCCAAATCATCAGGGGACCAGTTTGCAAATTGTCAAACCTTCCTACAGTGCTGCTCATAATTATTCATACCCCTGGCAAATTTTGACTTAAAGTTACTTTTATTCAACCACTATTTGCTCAAATGTAAATAAAAGCTGAGAAATGTTTTTTTTTTTTTTCCACAATAATGCCTCTTGTACATCGTCTTATTATCTTTTGGGAGACACCTATGTCATTTCCCGTCAAAAAATTACTTGCTGTTTGAATAAAAGTAACTTTAAGTCAAAATTTGCCAGGGGGTATGAATAATTATGGGCAGTACTGTATATGCGTCTAATAAAACTCCTGATACAAAGTATATATATTTCTGATGGTCACATACAATATGCATCATCCGGAGTACTTGTACAGCTACTTAGCTTTCCACGATATGTTATTGTGGTCCAGCTGTAGTCCTGTCCTCAGTCCCGCGTATGGCAGCATCCATAGTCGTCCTGCAGTGGCGGCGATAGTATGAGTGTCTGGGGCGTTCTATTTAAATCCCCGCTCAGACACTCAGAGTCCGCCTCTATCAACAAGTGACCCCCTCACTCTCCGATCATGTGATCAGTCAGGTGATCCCCGACATTACATGCTTAGTGCCTATACATAATGCGATTTCAATTGCCCTAAAGCAAACAAGGATGTAATTGTGAATGATGTCAAATAAATTCTGAAAACCGTCATGCTAATAGTATGTCTCCATTTTTAAACCAACACAGGCTTCCATTCTAATTGGCATTTATATATACAGTACAGACCAAAAGTTTGGACACACCTTCTCATTCAAAGAGTTTTCTTTATTTTCATGACTATGAAGGCATCAAAACTATGAATTAACACATGTGGAATTATATACATAACAAACAAGTGTGAAACAACTGAAAATATGTCATATTCTAGGTTCTTCAAAGTAGCCACCTTTTGCTTTGATTACTGCTTTGCACACTCTTGGCATTCTCTTGATGAGCTTCAAGAGGTAGTCCCCTGAAATGGTCTTCCAACAGTCTTGAAGGAGTTCCCAGAGATGCTTAGCACTTGTTGACCCTTTTGCCTTCACTCTGCGGTCCAGCTCACCCCAAACCATCTCAATTGGGTTCAGGTCCGGTGACTGTGGAGGCCAGGTCATCTGGCGCAGCACCCCATCACTCTCCTTCATGGTCAAGTAGCCCTTACTTTCAAAGTTTTCCCAATTTTTCGGCTGACTGACTGACCTTCATTTCTTAAAGTAATGATGGCCACTCGTTTTTCTTTACTTAGCTGCTTTTTTCTTGCCATAATACCAATTCTAACAGTCTATTCCAGGGATGGCCAACCTGTGGCTCTCCAGATGTTTCAAAACTACAACTCCCAGCATGCCTAGACTGCCTACAGCTATAAGCCTACAGCAGGGCATGGTGGGAATTGTAGTTTTACAACAGCTGGAGAGCCGCAGGTTGGCCAGCCCTGGTCTATTCAGTAGGACTATCAGCTGTGTATCCACCTGACTTCTCCTCAACGCAACTGATGGTCCCAACTAGGGATGAGCGAACCCGAACTGTATAGTTCGGGTTCGTACCGAATTTTGGGGTGTCCGTGACACGGACCTGAACCTGAACATTTTCGTAAAAGTCCGGGTTCGGGTTCGGTGTTCGGCGCTTTCTTGGCGCTTTTTGAAAGGCTGCAAAGCAGCCAATCAACAAGCGTCATACTACTTGGCCCAAGAGGCCATCACAGCCTTGCCTACTATTGGCATGGCTGTGATTGGCCAGTGCACCATGTGACCCAGCCTCTATTTAAGCTGGAGTCACGTAGCGCCGCACGTCACTCTGCTATGATCAGTATAGGGAGAGGTTGCAGCTGCGACGTTAGGGCGAGATTAGGCAGATTAACTCCTCCAAAAGATTTCATTCTGTGATCGATCTGCAGCTGTGGATCATTGAAGTGCTATTATTGACTTGCTCACTTTTTTGAGGCTGCCCAGAGCGTTTTTAGATCACTTTTTTTCTGGGGTGATCGGCGGCCATTTTGTGACTTGTGGTGCGCCAGCACGAGCTATCACCAAGTGTATTTAACCATCGATAGTGTGGTTATTTTGTGCTATATCCTACATCAGCTGCAGGCTGAGCCTGTGTCACCGAAGTGCATTTAACCATCAATAGTGTGATTATTTTGTGCTATATCCTACATCAGGTGCAGGCTGAGCCTGTGTCACCGAAGTGCATTTAACCATCAACAGTCTGGTTTTTTGTTGGCCATATATTACATCAGGGGCAAGTTGAGCCTGTCACCCTGCGCCTAAAAAATAGACCTGACATTTCTATTCAACCAAATCTGCACAGTTTTAGCTGGTCAAGTTATTTGTAGTGACCGTAAAAGCAGACTTTTTGTTCTGGGTTGAAAAAGCATTCCCAAATTTGCCATTCTGAAAATAACTAGTTTGTGGTATTTCAGGCCTACTTGAAATCTATCCCAAAAAGAAAATCTTACATTGAAGGTATTGATAGTGTCATTCAGAAAAACCTAAGACACACGCTAGCGTGCTGATAGAAGTGTCATTCTGTGATTAAACCTATAACTGTCACACAGCGCAAAAAAAAACAGGTCTCACATCTCTATTCAACCAAATCTGCACAGTTTTAGCTGGTCAAGTTATTTGTAGGGACCGTCAAAGCAGACTTTTTGTTCTGGGTTGAAAAAGCATTCCCAAATTTGCCATTCTCAAAATTGTGGTGAACGGGAACAATGAGGAAAACATCTAATAAGGGACGCGGACGTGGACATGGTCGTGGTGGTGTTAGTGGACCCTCTGGTGCTGGGAGAAGACGTGGCCGTTCTGCCACAGCCACACGTCCTAGTCAACCAACTACCTCAGGTCCCAGTAGCCAGCAGAATTTACAGCGATATTTGGTGGGGCCCAATGCTGTTCCAAGAATGGTAAGGCCTGAGCAGGTACAGGCATTAGTCAATTGGGTGGCCGACAGTGGATCCAGCACGTTCACATTATCTCCCACCCAGTCTTCTGCAGAAAGCGCACAGATGGCGCCTGAAAACCAAGCCCATCGGTCTGTCACATCACCCCCATGCATATCAGGGAAACTGTCTGAGCCTCAAGTTATGCAGCAGTCTCTTATGCTGTTTGAAGACTCTGCTGCCAGGGTTTCCCAAGGGCATCCACCTAGCCCTTCCCCAGGGGTGGAAGAGATAGAATGCACTAACGCACAACCACTTATTTTTCCTGATGATGAGGACATGGGAATACCACCTCAGCACGTCTGATGATGACGAAACACAGGTGCCAACTGCTGCGTCTTTCTGCAGTGTGCAGACTGAACAGGAGGTCAGGGATCAAGACTGGGTGGAAGACGATGCAGGGGACGATGAGGTCCTAGACCCCACATGGAATGAAGGTCGTGCTACTGACTTTCACAGTTCGGAGGAAGAGGCAGTGGTGAGACCGAGCCAACAGCGTAGCAAAAGAGGGAGCAGTGGGCAAAATCAGAACACCCGCCGCCAAGAGACTCCGCCTGCTACTGACCGCCGCCATCTGGGACCGAGCACCGCAAAGGCAGCTTCAAGGAGTTCCCTGGCATGGCACTTCTTCAAACAATGTGCTGACGACAAGTGCAGCGTACCCAAGTTGTGTGTAATAGTGTTCCTGGGTGTAGTAGTGCAATAGACACTAACCTGAGACGGCTGACTCTCTGCATAGGCAGGGGATGGTAGAAATTGTTCGTGACGCCAGTGCCAATTAAACGGTGGCACGCCGTTTGCGGATAGCAGGAATAAATGAGGAACACCATGAGGTTAAAGCAGAACTCCAACTTTAGTAGGTTTCATAGAGACAATATTGGAATCGCAGTTCCTTGGCATACAGTCGATTTTGCAATACGGTTGATGCAGGCAATACAGATTGAGCAAGGTGATTACAGAGTGTTAAACACAGAACTTGCAGTACAGGAGCTTGCACTCTATCTCTGACTGATCCTGGAATATAGCAAATCTTCTCCAAGGCCCAATAACCTAGCTCTGGCTTTATATCCTTGGTTTTAGCTTTATAAAGTACCTCCTCTGTTATCTTGAGTACCTCTTGCTTCTCTGAGCTGCCCCTGTCTCTCTCCCAGCTTCCTCAGATTCCAGAAACTTCTGAACTCCAGACTAGACTAACTTTTGCTTCCCTGTCTGGGCCTTATATAAACTAGGGCTCTCTAGCTCCCTCTAGTGACTAGAAGCTGGAATGACACCCCTAGCAGGCCTGTACATGCAAGTGTCATAGTAACAGGGAAATACATAGCATTACATTACATGACATTTTATAAAGATGACATATACCAACTTCCCATGATTAAGGAGGGACGACAGCACACCAAGTGACACTTTTGTAGTGACGGGCATTACAGTCCCCGTACACTACATACCCCACTGCTTTAAGCTGAGTACGACCTCGTACTCCATCAGGGCTCGCTCAACTGGAATCTCTACCTGAAACAGAAAATAGAAACATGCAGGCATACATATATGTAATTCATCTGCATTTACATTCATATCAGGTCCAATTGGCAAAGGTGAAGTGTGGTGACAAGGGGCGTCGTTCTCTTCTCTCAGGATAATGAATGGAACTGGGGCGCTGACCTGGCACAGCGTAACATTATAACCAGGATAGTCCATGACAATGAATAAGTCCATAATAGAACAGCACAAAAGATAAAACAGTACAAAAACGGAACTACCCAGGAGTTTCCCGTGGGTGTATCACAGGCAAGGGCTCACGTGGAGGAGTCCATTCTTGCGCACAAATGTCAAGTAAGGTATTGCCAGTGGCAACTGTTTGGGAGGAGACACCACCAGAATAATCAAAGTCTCCTAAACGGACTGGCGGGCGTCCCCTGGTCATCCGGGTAGACCTTCTCAAAACAGGGGTCTCCTCTTCCCTTAGCAACGAGGTAGAAGGGAGAGGAACAACAGGAGGGTCTCCATCAGTGAGACCTTGGTCAGGAACAACAGGAACAACAATATCCACTACAGGGGGAACTGGATCCGGGGCATCTTGAACCAACTCCTCCGGAGGTGAAGCTACAGTAGGTGCCGGAGCAGGCACCAGCAAGTTCAACCAAGGTGTCAGAAGCCAATGCATGGGATCAGCGTCATACCTCAGATTACTAACAGCCTGCATAGGATCCTCGGGCTGTATTGCTGACTCTGACACAGGATATTCAGATCCAGAACTCTCGGCACTGGGTTCTGGTGTCAGGCAGAGCTTCAACCGGTTTCGGTGTACAATTTGGGATCCCTTGTCTTCCCGGGTGATCTCATAAGTATGAGTTCCAACATTTGGGATGGCAGTGATAACATAGGGACTTCGCTCCCATTTACTGTCCAATTTACTGGTACGGCGGTTATTCTTTAACCATACCACGGCCCCTATTGTCAAGGGTTCTGCATGGGCTGCTTGATCATAGTCTCTCTGCTGTCGGTCCCTAGCATAGTCCATACGCTCCTGAACAATGGCTTTGGCTGTATTCAATCGCCTTTGATGTTCAGCAACCCAGTCGGTGTTAGGTAATGGGTTAATGCAATCAGGTACGTGTATGTCCAATGAATGATCAGCAGGCAATGTCCCTTGGCGCCCAAACATCAAGTAAAAAGGGGTATACCCAGTGGAACAATGTATGGTATGATTGTATGTGAACATGAGCTGTGGCAACAGACTGGGCCAATCTCCTCTGTTTTCAGGAGGCACGGCCCTCAGCATCTCTATCAAGGTCTGATTCATTTTTTCACATAATCCGTTACCTTGAGGATGGTAGGCCGTTGTCCGGATCTTCTTACAATTGTGTAAGCGGCACAGTTCATGGAACAGATGGGACTCAAAAGCAGGTCCTTGATCGGTGAGGATCTTTTCTGGACATCCATAGGGCAGGAGGAAGTGCTTCCAGAACATTTCGGCTGTAGTCTTGGCTGTCTGGTCTCTCACAGGCACTGCTACAACAAACTTTGTGAAATGGTCAATAATAGTCATGGCATAAGCATACCCTGAGCGACTAGGCTCCAGTTTCACATGGTCGATGGCGACAAGTTCAAGAGGACGGGTACTTACAATGGGTCGCAGTGGTGCCCTCTGGTCGTGGTGCTCACTTCGTTTTAAGGCACAGGCTACACACTCTCGACACCACTTCTCCATGTCTTTCTTCTCTCATGCCCACCCAGTAAAACCGCTGGCGGATAGTAGCCTCAGTCTTTTGGACCCCAAAGTGACCGGATTGATTGTGGTACATCTCCAACACCATACCTGCATCTCGTCGGGGTATGAGAATCTGGTGTACTCTTTCGTTGGACACTGGGTCTAGGCTTCTCCGTAGCAATAGGCCCTTTTGTATGAAGAGTTGATGGCGCTGTCTCCACAGTTTGATGAGCTCAGGATCTGCACTCTTACGCCGAATCCTCTCAGGGGCTCTGCCACTAGTAATGAAGTCCAACAACTCACCCAGCACTCTACTTTCAGACTGTAGTTTCACCCACCTTTCTTCTTTAGGATCAGGCCTACTGGAGGGTGAAGGAACTGCAGCTCTGCCATTGGTAGCTCGAGCCTGGTCCTGTTGAGCAAATTTGTTATAGAAAGCCGGCATCTCTACATCTTCCCAAGCATCTCGTACATCATCAGGAGCTGTCTCTGTGGGAAGTCTGGATAAAGCATCAGCATTATCATTAGTGCGTCCAGCACGATACTTTACGGAGAAATCATAGTTGGCAAGGCGAGAGGCCCATCTCTGCTCCAAGGCCCCTAATTTAGCTGTATTTAGATGTGCTAGAGGGTTATTGTCCGTGAATGCAATGAACGGGGTGGCGGCTAGATAATCCTTGAATTTTTCTGTCACTGCCCACACTAATGCCAGGAACTCTAGTTTGAAGGAACTATAATTCTGGTCATTTTTCTCAGCTCCTTTCAGGGAGCGGCTTGCATATGCTATCACTCGCTCTTTTCCCTCTTGGATTTGGGCTAACACAGCTCCCAGGCCTCGCTTGCTAGCATCGGTATAAAGATGGAAAGGCTTGCTATAATCTGGATAACCTAACACAGGAGGCTCGGTCAGTTTCTTTTTTAGCAATTGGAACGCTATCTCTCTTTCCTCATTCCACTCAATGGGCACAGGAGTTCTAGGACTTTTCTTGGGTTGTCCCCTCAGAAGCTCCTGGATAGGATCAGCTATTTGAGCAAAATGGGGGATGAAACGTCTATAGTAGCCGGCAAAACCAAGGAAACCCCTCACTTCCTTGACAGTAGTAGGAACCGGCCAATTACGGACAGCCGCTAACTTATCAGGGTCAGGTTGCACGCCCTCTCCGCTTACCACATGCCCCAGGTATCTTACTGCAGGTTTGAGCAGGTGACACTTGGATGGCTTTACCTTCAAGCCATATTTGATAAGGATTTCAAATACTTCTGCCAAATGTTTCAGATGGTCCTCATATGTTTTTGAGTACACAATGACGTCATCTAGATACAGCAGCACTGTTTCGAAGTTTTTGTGACCCAAACACCGTTCCATTAGTCTCTGGAAAGTTCCTGGGGCATTACATAGCCCGAACGGCAAACAATTGAATTCGAACAGGCCCATGGGAGTAGTGAAAGCAGTCTTTTCCCTATCTGCAGGGGCCATGGGTACTTGCCAGTAGCCACTGGTCAAGTCCAATGTGGAGAAATAGGCAGAGGAGCCCAGAGCAGTTAGTGACTCCTCAATGCGGGGCAGTGGGTATGCATCTTTGTGGGTTATTTGATTAATTTTCCTATAATCCACACAGAAACGGATACTACCGTCCTTCTTCTTTACAAGGACCAGGGGTGCAGCCCACGGACTACGGCTGTCCCGGATTACATTAGAGTCTTTCATCTCTTGGATCATTTCTTTTACAGTCTGATATGAAGTAGGCGGTAAGGGTCTGTATCTCTCCTTGATAGGAGGATGAGAGCCAGTAGGTATGGTGTGTTGTATGGCACTCACCTCCCCATAATCAGTAGCATGCTTACTGAACGCCTGGTGGTACTCTTTGACCAGCTGTAGGATCCCTTCTTGTTGATGTTGTGGGGTAGTCTCGTCCCCCACATGGAGCTCTTCCCACCAGGGTACTTGTGGCTGGGTCACCAGCGAACATCCGCTGTCTGCAGCTGGCGGCTTTTCTGTCACTGGAAGACGAATGATGTCTTGGAAGGACACCTGGGACAGCTGGGCAACACGGCAATGCTTAGTAAGCGCAACAGGATGATTACTCAGATTAATCAGACGGACAGGTACTTTACCTTGGGAGACGTTCACCAGGCACTTGGCAGCTCTCACATAAGGGTAATCCTCCATCTGGATTGGTTCCACCAGGGCTGGATAATCTCGGCCTTGGACTCCCAGGACAGCACGACACCATAAAAGAGTTTGAGAATTAGGAGGCAAAGTCACAGGCTTAATATCACTAATCCTGGCAGTACAAATTTCTCCTTTCCCATTAGCAAACCTCTGCTGGGCACTTAACACAGTGATAGTCTTTTGAATCACCCTCCTGGATGCAGAGGAAGCAGTGGGCAAAGTCTGATGTAATACAGCAAGTATTTCTGAATAACAGTTTTTGAAGACATTGGTGCATAGAATGACAGGATGTCCTCCTCTGTCGCCGGCCTGTACTACTATCACCCCCTGTTGAGGCAGGGTTACTTCTCCCACCTGCAGGGTGGGTTCCCAGTATCCATGAATCTTTACTGGTTTGCCATTGCTGGCGATAATTTCCACCCAGGATTCAGGCGGTTGGGTCAACTGGTTGGTGTCCCAGAACTTTTCAAATGCAGGCAGCTGAATAGTAGTGACCTGAGACCCAGTATCTAATAGGGCTTCAAAGGGGACCCCGTTGATCTCTATATTGATTTTAGGATGGGATCCTACATACCGTGGCATCCAATTTGGATCCTCTGGACCTAGTGTTCTACCTCCCGAGGGGTGGTCCTCAGCCTCAGGGGTTGCCCGTTTAACTGCCAGCACATGGATTCTGTGTGTCCCAGCTTTTTGCAGTATGTACACACGGGCCTCTTGCGACCTCTATTACGCCTCCCAGGATCCCTGGGGTGAGTCTCTTGGTATGGAGGTGGGAACGGCCTAGGAGGTGACAGGAACTCTTCTTCTGTCATTATGGGTTTTTCCCATTCCTCTATTTTTCTGCACACTTTCTCTAGACTTTTAGTGAGGTGATTTACTTGCTCTGTCAGCATGGCAATAGTATCGGTAGCTGACACTTGAACAGCTTGGCCGGCCTCAGCTCGGTTAGTGACAAGCGGTTTTGGCTTGCAGGCTGATGACTCAGGTGGGGTGCTCAACTCAGGAGATACTGCGGACCCCAGAATTTTTATGGCCAGTTCTTTAAAGTCCAGAAAGGTACTGTTAGGGTGCTGGGCGGACAGCATGTTTAATTGGGTCCTTATTTGTTCACTAGACACCCCATTGATAAATTGTTCCCTCAGGGTCTGGTCCCGGTTATCAGCCTCTTTGGGATCTATCTGAATTACAGCCCCTAAAGCCTCCTGAAGTGATAGGGCAAAGTCACGGAGGGACTCACCGGACTTCTGTTTCTTGCCAAAGAAGTGCATCTTTATTTCTGAGGCAGTCCTTGTTTCAAAAGTGGCCCTGAGGCGGGTGAATATCTGTTCTAGAGTACTCCGCTCAGTAGCAGGCCAGGATAATACCTCCCTGCGGGCAGCTCCCTCCAGCTGCGCTAGCAGGATTTCCATTTGCTGGTCGGCATTTATGGGGTACAGTTTGAATAATGCCCGCAACTTTTCTGTAAAGTCCCTTAGGGTATGGGTCTCTCCTCTGTAGCGGGGGAACCAGCTGGGGGCTGTAGAATGATTAGGAGCCGCAAGCTCTCCCGGGGCCGGCTGCTCAGGCACTCCCGGTTCTGACATGGTAGTCTATTGAGATATGGCCGCTGGAGACTAAAGGGGCCGGAACAATCCCCTCCCTCCGGTTACAAGTTCTTACCGGTATCGCCGGGTTTGCGCAGTCCAAGTCTCGAGAGATTCCGGACGTCCTGGGTACGCGGTGACGTAGGAGAAGCAGGGCCGCGGCGGTGCGATGATGACGAGGGGCGGGATTCTCTGTGTCTTTGCAGGGATCCGCCCACGAAGGTCCTCAGCAGCGCGGGAAACTTTACTCCAGGCGGCCGGTGGCCATCTTTAGCAAAACGCTGTCCATTCACTGACAGCAAGCAGGATTGTAAAAAGTCCACAAAACCACACTTCACTGTGGCGATTTTCTTCCTCTTGATAGCGCAACACTGCACAGCGCTTTTTAGAAGTTTTAGGTACACTTTGGGTATGTTTTTCAGTCCACAAAGTCCACTTTCAATAAACAGGTAATTTTGTCACTTTGGTCACAGGGCAACTGTATAAGGCACAAAGTTCACGCTTCTTGCACTATAAAGCGTGCGTATCCTGTTCGTGACCGCCAAAAGAGAGGTGCAGCGTACCCAAGTTGTGTGTAATAGTGTTCCTGGGTGTAGTAGTGCAATAGACACCAACCTGAGACGGCTGACTCTCTGCATAGGCAGGTGATGGTAGAAAATGTTCGTGACGCCAGTGCCAATTAAACGGTGGCACGCCGTTTGCGGATAGCAGGAATAAATGAGGAACACCATGAGGTTAAAGCAGAACTCCAACTTTAGTAGGTTTCATAGAGACAATAATGGAATCGCAGTTCCTTGGCATACAGTCGATTTTGCAATACGGTTGATGCAGGCAATACAGATTGAGCAAGGTGATTACAGAGTGTTAAACACAGGACTTGCAGTACAGGAGCTTGCACTCTATCTCTGACTGATCCTGGAATATAGCAAATCTTCTCCAAGGCCCAATAACCTAGCTCTGGCTTTATATCCTTGGTTTTAGCTTTATAAAGTACCTCCTCTGTTATCTTGAGTACCTCTTGCTTCTCTGAGCTGCCCCTGTCTCTCTCCCAGCTTTCTCAGATTCCAGAAACTTCTGAACTCCAGACTAGACTAACTTTTGCTTCCCTGTCTGGGCCTTATATAAACTAGGGCTCTCTAGCTCCCTCTAGTGACTAGAAGCTGGAATGACACATCTAGCAGGCCTGTACATGCAAGTGTCATAGTAACAGGGAAATACATAGCATTACATTACATGACATTTTATAAAACTGACATATACCAACTTCCCATGATTAAGGAGGGACGACAGCACACCAAGTGACACTTTTGTAGTGACGGGCATTACAGTCCCCGTACACTACACAAGACCCGAGTGGTTTGCACGCTGTGCCATCAGAGCCTGAAGCGAGGCATTAACGTTCTGAACCTTAGCACAACCTGCATGACCAGGCACCTGCATGCAAAGCATGAACTGCAGTGGAGTAAACACCTTAAAAACAAGGAAGTCACTCAGGCTCCCCCTGCTACCTCTTCTGCTGCTGCCGCCTCGGCCTCTTCTGCTGCTGCCGCCTCGGCCTCTTCTGCTGCTGCTGCCACCTCGGCCTCTTCCTCCGCCTCTGGAGGAACGTTGGCACCTGCCGCCCAGCAAACATGGGATGTTCCACCAACACCACCACCTGTGTCACCAAGCATCTCAACCATGTCACACGGCAGCGTTCAGCTCTCCATCTCACAAACATTTGAGAGAAAGCGTAAATTCCCACCTAGCCACCCTCGATCCCTGGCCCTGAATGCCAGCATTTCTAAACTACTGGCCTATGAAATGCTGTCATTTAGGCTGGTGGACACACACAGCTTCAAACAGCTCATGTCACCTGCTGTCCCACAGTATGTTGTTCCCAGCCGCCACTACTTCTCCAAGAGAGCCGTGCCTTCCCTGCACAAACAAGTGTCTGATAAAATCAAGTGTGTACTGCGCAACGCCATCTGTGGCAAGGTCCACCTAACCACAGATACGTGGACCAGTAAGCACGGCCAGGGACGCTATATCTCCCTAACTGCACACTGGGTAAATGTAGTGGCGGCTGGGCCCCAGGCAGAGAGCTGTTTGGCACACGTCCTTCCGCCGCCAAGGATCGCAGGGGAACATTCTTTGCCTCCTGTCTCCTCCTCCTCCTACTCAGCTTCCTCCTCCTCTTCTTCCACCTGCTCATCCAGTCAGCCACACACCTTGACCACCAACTTCAGCACAGCCCGGGGTAAACGTCAGCAGGCCGTTCTGAAACTCATATGTTTGGGGGACAGGCCCCACACCGCACAGGAGTTGTGGCGGGGTATAGAACAACAGACCGACGAGTGGTTGCTGCCGGTGAGCCTCAAGCCCGGCCTGGTGGTGTGCGATAATGGGCGAAATCTCGTTGCAGCTCTGGGACTAGCCGGTTTGACGCACATCCCTTGCCTGGCGCATGTGCTGAATTTGGTGGTGCAGAAGTTCATTCGCAACTACCCCGACATGTCAGAGCTGCTGCATAAAGTGCGGGCCGTCTGTTCGCGCTTCCGGCGTTCACACCCTGCTGCTGCACGCCTGTCTGCGCTACAGCGTAACTTCGGCCTTCCCACTCACCGCCTCATATGCGACGTGCCCACCAGGTGGAACTCCACCTTGCACATGCTGGACAGACTGTGCGAGCAGCAGCAGGCCATAGTGGAGTTTCAGCTGCAGCACGCATGGGTCAGTCGCACTGCGGATCAGACCCACTTCACTACCAATGACTGGGCCTCCATGCGAGACCTGTGTGCCCTGTTGCGCTGTTTCGAGTACTCCACCAACATGGCCAGTGGCGATGACGCCGTTATCAGCGTTACAATACCACTTCTATGTCTCCTTGAGAAAACACTTAGGGCGATGATGGAAGAGGAGGTGGCCCTGGAGGAAGAGGAGGAAGAGGGGTCATTTTTAGCACTTTCAGGCCAGTCTCTTCGAAGTGACTCAGAGGGAGGTTTTTTGCAACACCAGAGGCCAGGTACAAATGTGGCCAGACAGGGCCCACTACTGGAGGACGAGGATGAGGAGGAGGTGGAGGAGGATGAGGATGAAGCATGTTCACAGCGGGGTGGCACCCAAAGCAGCTCGGGCCCATCACTGGTGCGTGGCTGGGGGGAAACACAGGACGATGACGATACGCCTCCCACAGAGGACAGCTTGTCCTTACCTCTGGGCAGCCTGGCACACATGAGCGACTACATGCTGCAGTGCCTGCGCAACGACAGCAGAGTTGCCCACATTTTAACGTGTGCGGACTACTGGGTTGCCACCCTGCTGGATCCACGGTACAAAGACAATGTGCCCACCTTACTTCCTACACTGGAGCGTGATAGGAAGATGCGCGAGTACAAGCGCACGTTGGTAGACGCGCTACTGAGAGCATTCCCAAATGTCACAGGAGAACCAGTGGAAGCCCAAGGCGAAGGCAGAGGAGGAGCAAGAGGTCGCCAACGCAGCTGTGTCACGGCCAGCTCCTCTGAGGGCAGGGTTAGCATGGCAGAGATGTGGAAAAGTTTTGTCACCACGCCACAGCTAACTGCACCACCACCTGATACGGAACGTGTTAGCAGGAGGCAACATTTCACTAACATGGTGGAACAGTACCTGTGCACACCCCTCCACGTACTGACTGATGGTTCGGCCCCATTCAACTTCTGGGTCTCCAAATTGTCCACGTGGCCAGAGCTAGCCTTTTATGCCTTGGAGATGCTGGCCTGCACGGCGGCCAGCGTTTTGTCTGAACGTGTATTCAGCACGGCAGGGGGCGTCATTACAGACAAACGCAGCCGCCTGTCTACAGCCAATGTGGACAAGCTGACGTTCATAAAAATGAACCAGGCATGGATCCCACAGGACCTGTCCATCCCATAGGCGTGCGCAGCCTATTGCATTAGGGTGTGCACCCTAAAGTACAAACACACACCCCGCGCACTTGTGTATGTATGTATATATATATAGATATATATATCTGTATATATTATATACATACACACACACAGGCCGGGCCTAACCCTAGCGTTGCCGTGACTCTGCGCATTGGCGACTCTAGGAACAATATATAGGGGGGCACATAAGATATCACAGTGAAAATGGGGGGGGGGGGGCACTAATAATTTTCACCACTTAATTATACTACTGAAAAAAGCAACATAAGTATTGTGGGGATGTGCTCGTGGTAGGCTACGGTAGCGGCGGCAGTATTGAGGCAATCACAGACGGTCTTTGTGGTTCAGCGTGACTTTATTTACACCAAAGGCATAACAGGCAATGTGCAGACCACACAGGTGCATATCCACATGGTGCATAGAACAAAAGTCCTTCCATAGAAAATAAACAGCAGGTTTGAGTCACCTTGTTTTGGACAGACCACAGCAGTTTCTGCAGGCTTGTAGGCTACCTGCCTTTGTCTCCCTCAGGCCAGAGCCACTTCGGCTCGTAGCACCACAGGTCCCAGGACTATCCTTCAATGTGTGCTGCGCCCAGACTCTCCTTCTCCAGCACTAACTCTGTCTGTGGAAATCTCCAGCACAGCAAGACACACCCCACCCCCATCATCAGCAGGCTGGGTTCTTTAAAGGCCCAGCTCCACCAAAAACCTGGGCTGGCCGTGGGGAACAGGCACCCCCCCAACTCTTTACCTGTTCCCAGTAAAAACCGGCCCGGACACGCTGCGCCAGCAGCATTCGCCGCTGTAACCGCAATGATCCGGTTCTTACTCCACCGAGGCCAGGACCTCTGGTGGCACGTATCGTCCGTCCATTATTATTCCGGGGACTCTCCTACATATCCCCCCCCTTTGTTCACCCCTGAGGGCTTGAACATACTGTTCAAGCCTGAGGGGGTGAACACATGCACAGCAGTGTACCCGGGACAGGGCATCTGCGTTCCCCTGTAAGCGGCCGGCCCTGTGCTCAACAGTGAACTTAAAGTTCTGGAGGGACAAGAACCACCTGGTAACCCGAGCGCTCCACTCCTTAGCTCGACTCTTCCACTGGAGAGGGGAGTGGTCGGTCACCAGACGGAACCTTCTCCCCAGAAGGTAATACCTGAGAGACTCGAGTGCCCACTTGATGGCGAGGCACTCTCTCTCCACAATGCTATACCGGGTTTCTGCTGGGGTAAGCTTGCGGCTTAGAAAAACCATGGGGTGCTCTTCCCCGTTGAGCTCCTGGGAAAGCACAGCCCCTAGTCCTACTCCCGAGGCATCTGTTTGAACTACAAACTCCCGCTTGAAGTCGGGCGTCACCAGAACCGGGGACTCACATAGGGCCGACTTCAAACGGGAGAACGCCTCCTCCTCCTGCTCCCCCCAGCGAACCATCACCGACTTTCTACCCTTCAAGAGGCCGGTTAACGGGGCTGCCAAGGTGGCAAAATGGGGAATGAACCTCATGTAGTACCCAATCAGGCCCAAAAATGACCGTACCTGCTTGGACGTACGAGGCCTGGGCCAATTCCGGATTGCTTCAACTTTATTCACTTGGGGCCTAATGACTCCGCGTCCAATCACATACCCCAAATAGCGAGCTTCCTCTAGTCCCACCGAGCATTTTTTTGGGTTGGCAGTCAACCCCGCCTTCCTTAGAGAATCTATCACTGCCTGAAGTTTTGACAAATGACCCTCCCAGTCCGGGCTAAATACGACTATATCATCCAGATACGCGGAGGTATACTGGTGATGGGGCTTGAGGACGACATCCATCAGACGCTGGAACGTAGCCGGAGCGCCATGCAACCCAAAAGGCAACACCCTATACTGACAAAGGCCGTCTTCTCCTTTGCCGCCTCTGTCAGAGGTATCTGCCAGTAGCCCTTCGTGAGATCTAGGATCGAAAAATACCGGGCTTTTCCCAGCCGCTCTATCAACTCGTCCACCCGAGGCATGGGATAGGCGTCAAATTTTGATACCTCATTTAATTTCCTAAAACCATTACAGAACCGTAATGAACCATCCGGTTTGGGAATAAGGACAATCGGGCTAGCCCACTCGCTCTTTGACTCTTCTATGACCCCTAGACGTAGCATCGATCTTACCTCCTGCGAAATGGCCTGTCGCCGAGCCTCCGGTACTCGGTATGGTCTTAGGCGGACTTTCACCCGGGGCTCGGTGACAATGTCATGCTCGATCACGGTGGTACGTCCAGGAAGGTCAGAGAATACGTCCCTATTCCGACTAACGAATTCTCTCACCTCTTGTGCCTGTTTGGTCGACAGTCCGTCCCCTATCGTCACCCCAGCGGCGTTCTCCGGAACACCTGGTGACCCCGGGCCACTCCCTGCCGTCCAGACAGAGGGCGGGCTGTCTCCAAACAATCTCTCTCTGTCTCTCCAAGGTTTTAGTAGATTCACATGATATACCTGTTCGGGCTTCCGCCGCCCTGGCTGGTATATCCTGTAATCAACTGGGCCCACTTTCTCCTTAACTTCATAGGGTCCTTGCCACCGGGCCAGGAATTTACTCTCGACCGTGGGCACGAGTACAAGAACTCGGTCACCCGGGTGAAATGTCCTTACCTGGGCGGATCGGTTATATACCCGACTCTGGGCCAGTTGTGCCGCTTCCATGTGCTCACGGACGATCGGCAACACGACCCCTATTCGGTCCTGCATTTTTCCTATGTGCTCTATCACACTTTTATGAGGCGTAGGCTGTTGCTCCCATGCCTCCTTAGCGATGTCCAGTAGTCCACGGGGATGTCGCCCATATAACAGCTCAAAAGGCGAGAACCCCGTGGACGCCTGGGGCACCTCCCGTACCGCAAACAAAACATAGGGCAACAGTAAGTCCCAATCTCTCCCGTCCTTAGCCACGACTCTTTTTAGCATGGTCTTCAGGGTCTTATTAAACCATTCTACTAACCCATCGGTTTGGGGATGGTAGACGGACGTGCGCAGGTGTTTAATATTTAATAGCTTACACAATTCCCTTGTTATTTTGGACATAAAGGGTGTCCCCTGGTCCGTCAGAATCTCCTTTGGTATCCCCACCCGGGCGAACATACTCATAAGCTCTTTAGCTATTACCTTGGCCGACGTATGGCACAATGGGATCGCCTCCGGATAGCGAGTGGCATAGTCTAACACTACCAGTATGTGTTGGTGACCTCGGGCTGACTTAATAATGGGGCCTACCAGATCCATGGCGATCCTTTCGAAGGGCACCTCTATAATGGGCATAGGTACCAGTGGACTGCGATACTGAGGCTGGGGGCTAGTCACCTGACACACTGGACAGGACTGACAGAACCTCCAGACTTCCTCATAAATCCCAGGCCAATAGAACCGTTGTAGAATTCGCTCCAGCGTTTTCTTAACCCCCAGATGACCACCCAACACATGCGCATGCGCTAAATCCAAGACCATTCGCCGGTAAGGCTGGGGCACCACCAGTTGTTCCACCACCTCCTGCCTCACCTTGTCTACCCTATATAACAGGTCCTGGTTATAGGCCAGGTGAGGAAATACGGTATCGGCGCCGGGACGCTGGGCAACGCCATTAATCACCGACACACCTTCTCTAGCCCGCAATAACGTCGAATCCTGGAGCTGTGCGGTCCCGAAGGTTTCTCGGGGTACCCCCAGATCCAGGATAGACAAACTTTCTACTGTCTCACCCGCCAATACTTCTAGGGGAAACCGGTCAGGGTTACACTCTACCTCCCCTACGGTGACCCCTACAGCTGGGGCCCCTGCCTCGGGGTCCTCGGGCTCGGGACCCGGACATTTTTCCTCCTCACAGGTAGGCAACCTGTTCCTCCACAAAGTCCAGAACAGGGGAAAGTCCCTCCCCAATATTGCGGCATAAGGGAGCCGTCTCCCCACTCCGACGACATGTGGTACCTCCTTCCCACACACCACCAGGGTAACCTTAGTGGTGGGATACTCCCGGCGATCCCCATGTATACAGACAATGGTAAGGGTTCGCCTATCTGGGAGTTTTTCCGTTACCAGTGATTCATGGACCAGAGTTACCATGCTCCCAGAGTCCAGCAGGGCCTGCACGGAGTGTCCATTAACAACGACATCACACAGCTGAGGGGTGTCCGCAACCAGCAGGGGGTCAGCTATATACACCGGTTGGGCATAAAAAGAGGACCGGCGAGCGAACCCGCAGTCCATGGGTTCGGATGCCCTAGGGCAGTTGGCTGCCACATGTCCCCAATCCTGACAATGCCAACATCTGATCCTCGCAGCCTCCCTCCTCCCCAGGGTATTCCTCCCAAGGACTGGAGATCCACTCCCCTCCTTATGAGGTGGGATCCCTTTTTCAGGATCCCGGGTCGGCAACGGGGGCTGACGTGACTTCGGTAGTACCGCTGAGTCCCGCACCAAATCCTGAGTGCCCACATCCTCCACCAATTGTGGGGATGTGCTCGTGGTAGGCTACGGTAGCGGCGGCAGTATTGAGGCAATCACAGACGGTCTTTGTGGTTCAGCGTGACTTTATTTACACCAAAGGCATAACAGGCAATGTGCAGACCACACAGGTGCATATCCACATAGTGCATAAAACAAAAGTCCTTCCATAGAAAATAAACAGCAGGTTTGAGTCACCTTGTTTTGGACAGACCACAGCAGTTCTGCAGGCTTGTAAGCTACCTGCCTTTGTCTCCCTCAGGCCAGAGCCACTTCGGCTCGTAGCACCACAGGTCCCAGGACTATCCTTCAATGTGTGCTGCGCCCAGACTCTCCTTCTCCAGCACTAACTCTGTCTGTGGAAATCTCCAGCACAGCAAGACACACCCCACCCCCATCATCAGCAGGCTGGGTTCTTTAAAGGCCCAGCTCCACCAAAAACCTGGGCTGGCCGTGGGGAACAGGCACCCCCCCAGCTCTTTACCTGTTCCCAGTAAAAACCGGCCCGGACACGCTGCGCCAGCAGCATTCGCCGCTGTAACCGCAATGATCCGGTTCTTACTCCACCAAGGCCAGGAACTCTGGTGGCACGTATCGTCCGTCCATTATTATTCCGGGGACTCTCCTACAGTATATATAAAAAAGATTACAAAATAGGAGAGTATTGCGGTATGCAGGGATACCTTTTTATTGTACTATCCTAATAGTTAAAAGACAAGCTTTCAAGAGTTTTCCTTTCTTCCTCGGTATTGCTTTAGACCTGAGAAAGAGAGAAACACTCTCCAAAACTTTTCTTTAGAGTTTAAAGCAGTTTCAGCACTATAATAAAAATAATTTACTTACAAAAAAAGCTATTCAGTCGTCTGCTGTGCTGTCCTCTGCTTGCTTCCACGGATCTTCCCCTCTTTTCAGTCTCTCCATAGTGCGCAGGTGCACTGTTATGGGAGATCTGTGGATGACACTGTTATGGGGGATCTGTGGATGACACTTATGGGGGATCTGTGGATGACACTTATGGGGGATCTGTGGATGACACTTATGGGGGATCTGTGGATGACACTTATGGGGGATCTGTGGATGACACTTATGGGGGATCTGTGGATGACACTTATGGGGGATCTGTGGATGACACTTATGGGGGATCTGTGGATGACACTTATGGGGGATCTGTGGATGACACTTATGAGGATCTGTGGATGACACTGTTATGGGGGATCTGTGGATGACACACTGTTATGGGGGATCTGTGGATGACACACTGTTATGGGGGATCTGTGGATGACACACTGTTATGGGGGGGATCTGTGGATGACACACTGTTATGGGGGGGATCTGTGGATGACACACTTATGGGGGGGATCTGTGGATGACACACTTATGGGGGGGGATCTGTGGTGACACTGTTATGGGGGCATCTGTGGATGATGCACTGTTATGGGGGCATCTGTGGATGATGCACTGTTATGGGGGCATCTGTGGATGACACTGTTATGGGGGCATCTGTGGATGATGCACTGTTATGGGGGCATATGTGGATGATGCACTGTTATGGGGACATCTGTGGATGATGCACTGTTATGGGGGCATCTGTGGATGATGCACTGTTATGGGGGCATCTGTAGATGACGCACTGTTATTAACAGTGCGTCATCCACAGATCCCCCCCCATAACAGTATCATCCACAGACCCCCCATAACAGTGTCATCCACAGATCCCCCCATAACAGTATCATCCACAGATCCCCCCATAACAGTATCATCCACAGATCCCCCCCCCATAACAGTATCATCCACAGATATCCCCTTAAGAGTCTATTAATAGGATATCTGTGGATGGCACTGTTATAAGGGCATCTGTGTGGAAGCTAACACATATATCTCGGGGGGATCTGTGGATGACACTGTTATGGGGGGCTAGGGGGGATCTGTGGATGAAACATATATAGCAGCATCTTCTTGTGCTATATATGTGTCATCATCCACAGATTCCCCCCCATAACAATGTCCTTGACAGTGAGTCACCCACAACTTTTACCAAGTTGTACTACTATCTCTATTACTAACTTACTGGGACTCCAGCGCCTTGGGCGGGCAGGCGGCCGGGCGGGCGGGCAGGCGGTCTGGCAGGCGGTCTGGCAGGCTCTCAAACATTCAAACCAGGCCGGCGGCAGCGTAATGTGACGTCACCCACTCCGTAACGCCGCACGCTCCTGCTCCTCCCACTTTATTAATGAAGCAGGCGGAGCAGGCGCGTGACGTCGGAGTGAGTGACGTTACGCGACCGGCCGCCGGGCCACGGAGCACAGGAGCAGCCGTACTCATCAGTCGAGCAGATGTCAGAATCTAAGATGTCATTGAAGCTGTGCGGCCGGGGCTCATCAAGAGGCTAGTGCAGGAGGCAGTGCAGGAGCACAGGGGTGTGATTAGGGTGTGCCCAGGCACACCCGGCACACCCCGTGCGCACGCCTATGGTCCATCCCTTGTGCAGATTAGATATTAACTACCTCCCCTTAACAATATATTATTCTACTCCAGGGCACTTCCTCATTCAATACTATTTTTAATTTCATTTTACCATTATATTGCGGGGCAACCCAAAGTTGAATGAACCTCTCCTCTGACTGGGTGCCGGGGCCTAAATGTGTGACAGTGGCCTGTTCCAGTGGTCGGTGACGTGAAGCCTGATTCTCTGCTATGACATGAATACAGATTCTGCGCTGACATAAGGCCAGATTCTCTGTTACGGGACCTCTCTCCTCTGCCTGGGTGCCTGGGCCTAAATGTGTGACAGTGGCCTGTTCCAGTGGTGGGTGACGTGAAACCTGATTCTCTGCTATGACATGAATACAGATTCTGCGCTGACATAAGGCCAGATTCTCTGTTACGGGACCGCTCTCCTCTGTCTGGGTGCCGGGGCCTAAATGTGTGACAGTGGCCTGTTCCAGTGGTGGGTGACGTGAAGCCTGATTCTCTGCTATGACACGAAGACAGATTCTGCGCTGACATAAGGCCAGATTCTCTGCTACGGGACCTCTCTCCTCTGCCTGGGTGCCTGGGCCTAAATGTGTGACAGTGGCCTGTTCCAGTGGTGGGTGACGTGAAGCCTGATTCTCTGCTATGACATGAATACAGATTCTGCGCTGACATAAGGCCAGATTCTCTGTTACGGGACCTCTCTCCTCTGCCTGGGTGCCTGGGCCTAAATGTGTGACAGTGGCCTGTTCCAGTGGTGGGTGACGTGAAGCCTGATTCTCTGCTATGACATGAATACAGATTCTGCGCTGACATAAGGCCAGATTCTCTGTTACGGGACCTCTCTCCTCTGCCTGGGTGCCTGGGCCTAAATGTGTGACAGTGGCCTGTTCCAGTGGTGGGTGACGTGAAGCCTGATTCTCTGCTATGACATGAATACAGATTCTGCGCTGACATAAGGCCAGATTCTCTGTTACGGGACCTCTCTCCTCTGCCTGGGTGCCTGGGCCTAAATGTGTGACAGTGGCCTGTTCCAGTGGTGGGTGACGTGAAGCCTGATTCTCTGCTATGACATGAATACAGATTCTGCGCTGACATAAGGCCAGATTCTCTGTTACGGGACCTCTCTCCTCTGCCTGGGTGCCTGGGCCTAAATGTGTGACAGTGGCCTGTTCCAGTGGTGGGTGACGTGAAGCCTGATTCTCTGCTATGACATGAAGACAGATTCTGCACTGACATAAGGCCAGATTCTCTGTTACGGGACCTCTCTCCTCTGCCTGGGTGCCTGGGCCTAAATGTGTGACAGTGGCCTGTTCCAGTGGTGGGTGACGTGAAGCCTGATTCTCTGCTATGACATGAAGACAGATTCTGCGCTGACATAAGGCCAGATTCTCTGTTACGGGACCTCTCTCCTCTGCCTGGGTGCCTGGGCCTAAATGTGTGACAGTGGCCTGTTCCAGTGGTGGGTGACGTGAAGCCTGATTCTCTGCTATGACATGAAGACAGATTCTGCGCTGACATAAGGCCAGATTCTCTGTTACGGGACCTCTCTACTCTGCCTGGGTGCCTGGGCCTAAATATGTGACAGTGGCCTGTTCCAGTGGTGGGTGACGTGAAGCCTGATTCTCTGCTATGACATGAAGACTGATTCTGCGCTGACATGAAGCCAGATTCTCTGCTATGGCATGAAGAGACTGATTCTCTGCTGACATGAAGCCAGATTCTTTGCTATGGCATGAAGAGACTGATTCTCTGCTGACGTGAAGCCAGATTCTCTGCTATGGGACCTCTGTCCAATTGATATTGGTTCATTTTTATTTTTTTAATTTTAATTTTAATTCATTTCCCTATCCACATTTGTTTGCAGGGGATTTACCTACATGTTGCTGCCTTTTGCAGCCCTCTAGCTCTTTCCTGGGCTGTTTTACAGCCTTTTTAGTGCCCAAAAGTTCGGGTCCCCATTGACTTCAATGGGTTCGGGTTCGGGACGAAGTTCGGTTCGGGTTCGGATCCCGAACCCGAACATTTACGGGAAGTTCGGCCGAACTTCTCGAACCCGAACATCCAGGTGTTCGCTCAACTCTAGTCCCAACCCCATTTATAAGGCAAGAAATCCCACTTATTAAACCTGACAGGGCACACCTGTGAAGTGAAAACCATTTCAGGGGACTACCTCTTGAAGCTCATCAAGAGAATGCCAAGAGTGTGCAAAGCAGTAATCAAAGCAAAAGGTGGCTACTTTGAAGAACCTAGAATATGACATATTTTCAGTTGTTTCACACTTGTTTGTTATGTATATAATTCCACATGTGTTAATTCATAGTTTTGATGCCTTCAGTGTGAATCTACAATTTTCATAGTCATGAAAATAAAGAAAACTCTTTGAATGAGAAGGTGTGTCCAAACTTTTGGTCTGTACTGTATATATATAAATATATATATTTTTATATATACGTGCATAAGATGAAATATGCACACGTATATAAATATATATATAAGGGAGATGCCCCCTATAAAGGTGAACATACTACTAATCCCAAATCGTTATAGACAGAGATTTATCCCTTATCTGTGGCATTACTTAGCCAAGGGGGGTTTAAATAAAATCATATAGTAGTTGTTCATTCAGTCCCCTTGGATGAACAGTCTTGAGTTCAAATATCCACCAGGCCTCTCTCTGCAAAAGTTATTGGTCCCAATCCCCTCCTCTCCTCGAGGGTTGGACCACTTCAATGCCCATAAAATACCATGTAGTCCGCCCCATGGTTATTCACTATATGTTGTACCAAGGGGGTGTCTTTTTTATGTTTGAGGTCGTTGAGATGTTCACCAACTCTTCTGCGCCATTCTCGGGTGGTTTTTTCCACATATTCCAAACCACAGCTACAATTCGCTTTGTAAAACCCCATTTGTTCTACAATTGATAAATCTCTCCGCTCTATCCTCCCTCCTGTCCTTGCCTATTGGATTGTGTATTGTTTTGGAGGCAATTTGAGGTCGCATTGATTGTATTTCTGGTGTGTTCTAATATTATTACCGCTTATATATATTTGGCCTTGACTACTTGAACTTGGTCGTGTGTGATTTGTATCTTCCTATTCAAGGGTATGGCAGGTTTTTTGTCAACAGGAATAGACAGGAACCATTGGTTTACAGAAGCAAAAGAGGTTTTTTCAGAAAAGGCCCTAGTACAAAATAGATATACACCTACGTTTAAATCATTCTTTAAGGAATTGACCATAGTCTATAAGTCTATAAGGATCAAATCACATCGTGGTGGGAGGTACAATCTCTGGAAAATTATATTAACCCCTTAAGGACTTGGCCATTTTTTGAATATCTGACCAGTGTCACTTTAAAACTCCTTTACTTACCCAGGCCGTTCTGAGATAGTTTTTTCGTCACATATTGTACTTCATGACACTGCTAAAATTGGGTCAAAAAAGTAAATTTTTTTGCATAAAAAAATACCAAATTTACAAAAAATTTGGAACAATTAGCAAATTTCAAAGTTTCAGTTTCTCTACTTCTGTAATACATATCAACACCAATAAATGACTCGCGAAGGTGAGTGCCCGTGCCAAACCTGCACGTAAAGTAAAACACTCAACACGAGACAAGTATGATAAAATATAGATAAAAGACAATACTGTGGTGGGTATAGAACACACAGGAAGAAATGCGGCACCACTAGTATATGAGCATATACATATAAATATCCAGGCTACTGAAATCAAGCAGATAACATAATATATAAATGACATAAACCGGATATCAAAAAACATGAGGCCAAGCCACGGCTAACAGAATAGGATGGAGATGCAAAATAATACAGAAAGGATAAAGTGCAAAGTGAAAACATACACAGTACATGGATCACAGATACTAAACTAATCACAATTAAGCCATGACATGAATACCTGAGTGGTGAACCGGATACCCCAACGCACGTTTCGCGTAAAGCTTCTTCAGGGGGAGAGGGTGTGTGTGTAGGGGGAGCTAATAGGGGAGTTTATAATTTAATAGAACAATAGACAGCTGGGGAAAGATGTGTGGCCACACATATGGAAGGGAGACGAATGCGCTCCAGCATGGAGCGCATCGCGTCACTTCCGGTCATCGGGTGGAACGCACAAGCGTCGTGGAACGCAAGGCGTCACTTCCGGTGCATGGAGATAGGAAGGAGAAGCATCGCAGGCTGGGGACATGAAGGGTTATATAAAAAAATAGATAAAGTAATAGCGTGGGGGATCTAGCATGGTGTTAACAACTAGATGTACCTATGTGAAAATTAATATATAGAGATCGGACGAACCGGAAGTGCGCACTACAGGCATGGAACGCAGGAGGCGAAAGGAATGGGGACAGGGGAATCCAATGAAGTATATAGTATACGGCGGCCACACCTAAATGGCTGACAGAAAAAAAGGGAATAATTAAAAACAAGAATACACAACTAGTATATAAAAAAAGGGAACAGCCTATCAACAGGTAGTATCCCCAGACAGTAAGACCTAAAAGCAACCATGCGTGGATATGTACCGGGCGGTAACACACCTATATAGACGAGACACAAAGGAACACACAGAATTTGGTCATAAATAAAAAGGAATGTAACACCCAAAGTCGGGCTGAAGGGACAGTGAAAAATGTGAGAATTTTTTTTACAAGAATTGTTACAGGAAGGGGGCATAACTAAGGCCCTCATTAAGACCATCTGGAGTAACTGTGTTCAGCTGAAAGATCCATTTAGCCTCGCGTTGGGCCAATAACCGCTTCCAATTGCCACCCCTACTTCCCACAAACACCCTATCTATTCCTCTTACCTTGAGAAGGGAGCCACCGCAGGCGTGATGCATCTTAAAATGACGTGGAATCGTTTTGAGACAGGTGTTGTCCTCTTCGTTCGCTGCGGACTGTATCCCCAGGACATGCTCTCTAGTTCGGCGCTTCAATTCACGTGAAGTAAGCCCCGCATATAGAAGTCCACATGGACAGCTCGCCACATATACCACACCAATGGTGTTACAGGTAATTGTGTGGGTAATTTGGAAGGTCTTATGGCCTGTGGAATCAATAAAGGAAGTTGTAGTGAGAATGTTGGCACATGCCACACAGTTCCCACATGGATGACAGCCCCATTTGGGGCCCTTTGACCCAAATAGTCTAGGAGGTGTGATGGCCTGGTAGTGGCTATGGACCAAAGCATCTCGGATGTTACTATCTCGTCGATAGGTAAGGGAAGGTCTGGGTGGAAGATGATGTCTCAAGATGGGGTCCATGTATAGGATATTCCAATGTGTTTTCAGCGATTTCAACACTGCATTATGGCCAGAGTTAAATGTGGTGATAAAACGTACCGTGCTGTTTTTAGGCTGCTTTGTCCCTCTAGGCCGTTGCTGTAGAAGATAATCTCTACCAGATTGCCTGGCTCTAAAATAGCCTTTCTTCAGTGAGGATTCACTGTAGCCCCGCTCCCTAAATCTTCTGGTCAACTCCTGCGCACGTTTTTCAAACAGGTCATCATCGGAGCAAATTCGCCTGAGCCACAAGAATTGCCCCGTAGGAATCCCTTCAATCAGTTTCCTTGGGTGGGCAGATCCAGCATGCAGAAGACTGTTAACTGACGTGGGTTTCCGATGAAGATCGGTATAGATGTAGCCATCCTGGTCCACTTGAAGGAGGACATCTAGGAAATCCATATCCTTTCGGCCAGATTTGTACGTAAGGTGAATATTCAGATGATTCTTATTCAAATTCGTCATAAAGGAATCCAATTCTCCAGTCGTGCCCTGCCAAACCTTGAGCACATCATCGATGTAGCGGTTCCACATATGTACCCTGTCAATGAAAGGCTGGAGCGCATTCGTCTCCCTTACATATGTGTGGCCACACATCTTTCCCCAGCTGTATATTGTTCTATTAAATTATATGGCTATATAAACTCCCCTATTAGCTCCCCCTACACACACACCCTCTCCCCCTGACGAAGCTTTACGCGAAACGTGCGTTGGGGTATCCGGTTCACCACTCAGGTATTCATGTCATGGCTTAATTGTGATTAGTTTAGTATCTGTGATCCATGTACTGTGTATGTTTTCACTTTGCACTTTATCCTTTCTGTACTATTTTGGATCTCCATCCTATTCTGTTAGCCGTGGCTTGGCCTCATGTTTTTTGATATCCGGTTTATGTCATTTATATATTATGTTATCTGCTTGATTTCAGTAGCCTGGATATTTATATGTATATGCTCATATACTAGTGGTGCCGCATTTCTTCCTGTGTGTTCTATACCCACCACAGTATTGTCTTTTATCTATATTTTATCATACTTGTCTCGTGTTGAGACTTCAATAAAGTTTATACTTATGTATTTGTGCTAGCCTTTTTCCTTCTTTGGTGTTTTATTTTCTGTAATACATAGTATTATAATTGTGATGAGTTTACATTCCCCATATGTCTACTTCATGATTGTATCATTTTGGGAATGCCATTTTATTTTTTGGTGATGTTACATAGCTTAGAAGTTTAGAAGTAAATTTTGAAATTTTTCTGAAATTTTCCAAATCCCACTTTTTAAGGAACAGTCCAGGTCTGAAGATACTTTGTGAGGCTTACGTAATAGAAACCACCCAAAAATGACCCCATTTTAGAAACCACACCCCTCAAGGTATTCAAAACTGATTTTACTAACTTTTTTTAACCCTTTAGGTCTTCCACAAGAGTTCATGGCAAATGGACATAAAATCAAAGAATTTAGATTTTTTTGAAAATTTTCCAATATAATCCATAGGAACAAAGCAACGGTTAACTGCCAAACAAAACTCAATATAGGTTGCCCTGATTTTGTAGTTTGCAGAAACACCCCATATGTGGTCCTAAACTACTGTTTGGCCAAACGGGAGGACATAGAAGGAGGGGAACGCCATATGGTTTTTGCAAGGCAGATTTTGCAGGACTGGTTTTGTTTATACCATGTCCCATTTCAAGCCCCCCGTTGCACCCCTAGAATACAAATTCCAAAAAAGTGACTCCATCTAAGAAAGTACACCCCTCAAGGTATTCAAAACTGGGTTTACAAACTTTGTTAACTCTTTAGGTGTTCCACAAGAGTTAATGGCAGATGGCGAATCAATTTTGGAATTTCTATTTTTGGGAAAATTTTCCTATTTAATCCTTTTTTTCCAATAATAAAGTAAGGGTTAACAGCCAAACAAAACTCAATATGGGTTGCCCTGATTCTTTAGTTTGCAGAAACACCCCATATGTGGTCCTAAAATACTGTTTGGCCAAACGGGAGGACATAGAAGGAGGGGAACGCCATATGGGTTTTGGAAGGCAGATATTGCAGGACTGGTTTTGTTTATACCATGTCCCATTTCAAGCCCCCCGTTGCACCCCTAGAATAGAAATTCCAAAAAAGTGACTCTATTTAAGAAAGTACACCCCTCAAGGTATTCAAAACTGGGTTTACAAACTTTGTTAACCCTTTAGGTGTTCCAAAAGAGTTAATGGCAGTGGAGAAACAATTTAAGAATTTCAAATTTTTGGAACATTTTCCATTGTAATCCCTTTTTCCCAGTAATAAAGTGAGAGTTAACTGCCAAACAAAACTCAATATGGGTTGCCCTGATTCTGTAGTTTGCAGAAACACCCCATATGTGGTCCTAAACTACTGTTTGGCCAAACGGGAGGACATAGAAGGAGGGGAACGCCATATGGGTTTTGGAAGGCAGATTTTGCAGGACTGGTTTTGTTTATACCATGTCCCATTTCAAGCCCCCCGTTGCACCCCTAGAATAGAAATTCCAAAAAAGTGACTCCATCTAAGAGAGTACACCCCTCAAGGTATTCAAAACTGTGTTTACAAACTTTGCTATCCCTTTAGGTGTTCCACAAGAGTTAATGGCAGATAGAGAAACAATTTTGGAGTTTCTATTTTTTGGAAAATTTTCCATTTTAACCCTTACTTTATTACTGGAAAAAATGGGTTAACAGCCAAACAAAACTCAATATGGGTTGCCCTGATTCTTTAGTTTGCAGAAACACCCCATATGTGGTCCTAAAATACTGTTTGGCCAAACGGGAGGACATAGAAGGAGGGGAACGCCATTCGGGTTTTGGAAGGCAGATTTTGCAGGACTGGTTTTGTTTATACCATCTCCCATTTCAAGCCCCCCGTTGCACCCCTATAATAGAAATTCCAAAAAAGTGACTCCATTTAAGAAAGTACACCACTCAAGGTATTCAAAACTGGGTTTACAAACTTTGTTAAGGCTTTAGGTGTTCCAAAAGAGTTAATGGCAGATGGAGAAACAATTTTAGAATTTTAAATTTGTGGAACATTTTCCATTTTAATCCATTTTTCCCAGTAATAAAGTAAGGGTTAACTGCCAAACAAAACTCAATATGGGTTGCCCTGATTCTGTAGTTTGCAGAAACACCCAATATGTGGTCCTAAACTACTGTTTGGCCAAACGGGAGGCCATAGAAGGAGGGGAACGCCATATGGGTTTTGGAAGGCAGATTTTGCAGGACTGGTTATGTTTATACCATGTCCCATTTCAAGCCCCCCGTTGCACCCCTAGAATAGAAATTGCAAAGAAGTGACACCATCTAAGAAAGTACACCCCTCAAGGTATTCAAAATTGGGTTTACAAACTTTGTTATCCCTTTAGGTGTTCCACAAGAGTTAATGGCAGATAGAGAAACAATTTTGGAATCTCTATTTTTTGGAAAATTTTCCATTTTAACCCTTACTTTATTACTGGAAAAAGTGGGTAAACTGCCAAACAAAACTCAATATGGGTTGCCCTGATTCTGTAGTTTGCAGAAACACCCCATATGTGGTCGTAAACTACTATTTGGCTAAACGGCAGGACATAGAAGAAGGGGAACGCCATATGGTTTTTGGAAGGCAGATTTTGCTGTACTGGTTTATTTACACCATGTACCCTTTCAAGCCCCCTGCTGCACTCCTAGAGTAGAAACTCCATAAAAGTGACCCCATCTAGGAAACTACGGGATAAGGTGGTTGTTGTTTTGGGACTATTTTATGATTTTTGGTTGCTCTATATTACACTTTTTTGAGGCAAGGTTACAAAAAAATTTAATTCTAAAATTGTTTCTACATTTGCCATTAAGTTTTGCGGAACACCTAAAGTGTTAACAAAGTTTGTAAAGTAACTTTTGAATAACTTGAGGGGTGTAGTTTCTTAGATGGGGTCACTTTTTTTGGAGTTTCTAGTCTAGGCTACATCAGGGGGGCTTCTAATGGGACATGGTGTAAATAAACCAGTCCATCAAAATCTGCCTTCCAGAAACCATATGGCGTTCCCTTCATTCTATTCCCTGCCGTGTGGCTATATAGCCATTTACGACCACATATGGGGTGTTTCTGCAAACTACAGAATCAGGGCAATAAATATTTAGTTTTGTTTGGCTGTTAACCCTTGCTTTATTACCGGAAAAAAGGATTCAAATGGAAATTTTGCCAAAAAATTGGTGTTTTGGCACCGTTTTATTTAATATTTTTAACGCTGTTCATCCGAGGGGTTTGGTCAAATGTTATTTTTATAGGGCAGATTCTTATGGACGCGGAGAGACCTAATATGTCTATATTTTAAAATTTATTTCGATTTTACACTATATTATCATTTTAGGAACAAAAAAAATATTATTTTAGTATCTCCATAGCCTGGGAGCTACAGTTTTTTTTTTTTTTGTTGGGCGACTATCTAATATAGAGGTTCATTTTTTGCGGGATGAGATGGCGGTTTGATTGGCACTATTTGGGGGTGCATATGACTTTTTAATGGCTTGTTATTACACTTTTTGGGATCCAAGGTGACAATAAAAATGGCTTTTTTTTACATAGTTTTTATTTGATTTTTTTGACGGCGTTTATCGAAGGGCTAGTTTATGGGGTATTTTTATAGAGAAGATTTTTACGGACGCGGCGATGCCCAATATGTATGGCTCTCAGACTTTGGAGACATTAAGCAGGCATCAAACCACTTCATTAGTACAGCGTTAAAGACTGCCCTGATCGCCGCGGCCCGGCAAACCATCTTCCAGGGCCCGGTCCTGGGCCGCGGCCCGGCGGTTGGGGACCGCTGCCCTAGAGAACATAAAAAACTGGCTCTCAGACTTTGGAGACACAGAAACAAATATATTCGTTTTAAGCAGGCATCAAACTGCGGCCCTCAAGATGTTGTAAAACTACAATTCCCACCATGCCCTGCTGATAGCTGTAGGTTGTCTGGGCATGCTGGGAGTTGTAGTTTTACAACATCTGGAGGGCCGCAGTTTGAGGGTGCCTGCACTAAAATGAATATTTTTGGGGAAAAAAATTTGTTTCTGTGTCTCCAAAGTCTGAGAGCCAGTTTTTTATGTTCTCTAGGGCAGCGGTCCCCAACCGCCGGGCCGCGGCCCAGGACCGGGCCCTGGAAGATGGTTTGCCGGGCCGCGGCGATCAGGGCAGTCTTTAACGCTGTACTAATGAAGCGCTTCCATTATGGAAGCGCTTCATTAGTACAGAAGAACCAGGAAGCGGTGAAGGATCTGTACTCACCACTTCCTGGTCCACGGCTCGGCTATCGGCTGTGCAGGGCTGCGCACAGCGTGAGGTCTCTCTGTGACCTCACACTGTGTGCCGCTATTCACAGCCAGCAGGAGAGGTAAGTGTTTTTTTTATTTTATTTTATTTGCACTGGGGGCTGATGGCTGACCTGGGGGACATGGGGCAGACATGAGGGGCTTATGGCTGACATGAGGGGCTAATGGGGGGCTTATGGCTGACATGAAGGGCTAATGGGGGCTTATGGCTGACATGAAGGGCTAATGGGGGGCTTATGGCTGACATGAAGGGCTAATGGGGGGCTTATGGCTGACATTGGGGGGCTAATGGGGGGCTTATGGCTGACATTGGGGGGCTTATGGCTATCATTGGGGGGGTTTATAGCTGACATTGGGGGGCTTATGGCTGACATGAGGGGCTAATGGGGGGCTTATGGCTGACATGAAGGGCTAATGGGGGCTTATGGCTGACATAAGGGGCTAATGGGGGGCTTATGGCTGACATGAGGGGCTAATGGGGGGCTTATGACTGACATGAGGGGCTAATGGGGGGCTTATGGCTGACATTGGGGGGCTAATGGGCGGCTTAAGGCTGACATTTGGGGGCTTATGGCTGACATTGGGGGGGGTTATAGCTGACATTGGGGGGTTTATGGCTGACATTGGGGAGGTTTATGGCTGACATTGGGGAGGTTTATGGCTGACATTGGGGAGGTTTATGGCTGATATTGGGGGGGTTTATGGCTGACAGTGGGGGGGGTTTATGGCTGACATTGGGGGGTTATGGCTGACATTGGGGGCTGATGGCTGACATTGGGGGCTGATAGATGGCTAAAGGTTTGAGGATTGATCTGAGCCATTGGGTGTCTGACCTGAGGTCTGATTAACATTGGGGGTCTGATTGCTGGTCTGACCTGAGGTGTAATGAAAAATATTTTTTTCTTATTGTTCTCCTCTAAAACTAGGTGTATCTTATAAGGCAAAAAATACGGTACAGTGCAGCAGAGACCAGTGCAGCAGAGACCAGTGCAGCAGAGACCAGTGCAGCAGAGACCAGTGCAGCAGAGACCATAGTCAGTTTATATAGTCGTTATATAGTGTTATATATTTTAATATGCACCTTGTGTTTTGTTATGCGTGTGAATCAGTCAGCCCCGCCCAACCCCTAAGCCCCGCCCCAGAACCCCCTTTCCCTTCCCCCCCCCCCCCCCACCCGGTCCCTGGGAAAATTGTCTTGCATGAGACTGGTCCTTGGTGCAAAAAAGGTTGGGGACCACTGCTCTAGGGGACTGTTGGGGATTATAAAAATTTTGTACTCCATGGAAGTGTGATACTCCCTGAAGCAATCGATAACGCAGAGGCCCGGATGATCGGGGCAAGTGTCACATTGAGTGGTGGTGTCTTTCCGTATCCCCCTCTTGCGACACACTCTGCATCTTTTTTGGGTTCATCCCTTCTTTCCAATATGGGGGACCACACCTGGAAAATGTTGGCCAGGGACGATCCGGGCGCCTCCAATTCCCGAGGTACTCCGGCCTGCTCTTTCCCGGTCTGAAAAAATCAGGTCCTTGAGTACTGCCTCATAGAATTGGAGGAATGTCCCTGTGCTGCCAGCGCTTTGGGATAGTACAAAAGAGTTGTACAAGGCAACCTGTACCAAGTAGACCGCAACTTTTTTGTACCATGCCTGGGTTTTGCGCATGGCATTATATGGCTTGAGGACCTGATCAGAGAGATCAACTCCTCCCATATACCGATTGTAGTCGACGATACAATCGGGCTTGAGGGCCGTTGCCTCGCACAGAGACGGGGGTGGTGCTGTTACCGTGGATTGTGGACAGTATAAGGACATCCCTCTTGTCCTTATACCTGACCAGCAACAGGTTTCCACTGGTAATGGCATGGGTCTCACCCCTGGGGATAGGTACCTGGAGGGGGTGGGCAGGGAGGCGCACTGACCGGCCGTATCTTATACAGGATCACCTTGGGGGGGACATACTGCATTATTTGCATAATGCAGGCATTTCCGGATAGCCTCAAACCGGGGGCGTGTCATGGCCATACTGAAGAGTGGAGTCTGGTAGAGGACGCCCCCACTCCAGTAATGCCTGACACTCGGTTTTTGCACTAGACCCATGTGCAGCACGAGGCCCCAAAACGTCCTCATCTCGGCTGCACTGACCGGCGTCCAGCCACCGGGTCTAGCCAAAAAGGAGCCCGGGTGCTGAGCAACGAACTGTTGGGCGTACAGGTTCATCTGCTCCACCATCAGATTCACAAATGGGTCACTGAAAAAAAAACTAAAAAAGTCAATTTCGGTGAAGCCCAATGTGGGAATCTGGATTCCTGGATTGCCAACAAAATCCGGAATCTCGGGCTCAAAATCCACTGGGGGACACCAGCTAAGTTCACCGGTAGGGGGCTCCGATGGGCTTATTTGGTGGGCCGGGAAAGCAGTACGAGCCCCAGGGCTGCTCGTACTGGTGTGGGCCACAGGGTCCCTAGCATGTGGGGCCCCTGGCTCCGCCTGGCGGCGTCTCCGCCGCCCCCTGGGGGCTCATCGTCATCAGATGATGATGAGGAAGATGCGGATGACAAGTGGAACGTGGGGTCATCCTCATCCTCACTGGGGCTCTCGGAGTCGGAGAGCATATGGGCATATGCCTCCTCCACTGAGAACATCCGGCGGGCCATGGATATGTGTGTGTATGTGTGTGCGTGTAAAACTTTATTGTATGTGTGTGTGTGTGGGGGCACGGGTGTTCACGTACTAAAAAGCTAAAGTAAAAAAAAAAACAGGGGCAAATCATAAACCTTTCCGATAAATCCTTAGAAGAGACAGAAAGAATGATTCTACTTAGAGGCCTACCCTTTGTTCCAACTTCCACCTTTAATCTATTCAACTGGATAAAAGACATTAATCTCTTTGCATGTAAGTTGAGATGGCATAAATATTTCACTCTTAAAAAGAAACGCGAGAACAAAGAGTTGGGAATTCCAACGGACATCCTTCAGGATGTCCAGTTACTTTATAGTCTTAGGCCTCTTTCACACTTGCGTTGTCCGGATCCGGCGTGTACTCCACTTGCCGGAATTACACTCCGGATCCGGAAAAACGCAAGTGTACTGAAAGCATTTGAAGACGGAACCGTCTTCCAAATGCTTTCAGTGTTACTATGGCACCCAGGACGCTATTAAAGTCCTGGTTGCCATAGTAGGAGCGGGGAGCGGGGGAGCGGTATACTTACAGTCCGTGCGGCTCCCGGGGCGCTCCAGAATGACGTCAGAGCGCCCCATGCGCATGGATGACGTGATCCATGCGATCACGTGATCCATGCGCTTGGGGCGCCCTGACGTCACTCTGGAGCGCCCGGGGAGCCGCACGGACGGTAAGTACACTGCTCCCCCGCTCCCCGCTACACTTACCATGGCTGTCAGGACTTTAGCGTCCCGGCAGCCATGGTAACCACTCTGAAAAAGCTAAATGTCGGCTCCGGCAATGCGCCGAAACGACGTTTAGCTTAAGGCCGGATCCGGATCAATGCCTTCCAATGGGCATTAATTCCGGATCCGGCCTTGCGGCAAGTGTTCCGGATTTTTGGCCGGAGCAAAAAGCGCAGCATGCTGCGGTATTTACTCCGGCCAACAAACGTTCCGTACCGGAACTGAAGACATCCTGATGCATCCTGAACGGATTACTCTCCATTCAGAATGCATTAGGATAATCCTGATCAGGATTCTTCCGGCATAGAGCCCCGACGACGGAACTCTATGCCGGAAGACAATAACGCAGGTGTGAAAGAGCCCTAAGTGGTAGCATACCACAGGAAGGCAAAGGTCCTTTTACAGCCCCTAAATATAAAAGTGTCAGGATGCCTCCACTAGGGGACCTAACTTGCATAGACGCCTTTGTCATTCAGAATTACAGGAAATGACACTTAGTAAACTGTTTTTCAATTGTTCCAAATTGGAATATCAGGCACTCCGAAATTTGGAACAAGATCAACAAGTAACAATAAAACCATCCGATAAAGGAGGAAATATTGTTATTTTGGGATCATCTCAATACAAAAAGATGTGTCTGGACCTCTTAAATGATAGGAAAACATACAAGATACTTTCTTCTGATCCCACTACATCATATCAGAAAAATCAGTTTGACATATTGCGCCTGGCAAGATTAGACAGGTTGATCTCAGAGGAGGAATTTGAATTCATGTATAGAAAACATCCCACGGTGGCAACTTTTTATAGTTTACTGAAAATACACAAGGGGGTGTCCCCTCTGAAAGGGTGTTCAATCGTGTCAGGTGTCAACAGTTTAAGTCAAAACATACGTATCTATATTGATCCGATCTTGGAACCTTTTGTAAAGACGTTGCCCTCATATATTAGAGATACCAGTGACTTACTAGGCAGACTTGAGGGTGTCTCGATGGAGGAGGGGATGTCATTTGCATCTATTGATGTAGAGGCACTCTACTCCTCTATACCGCATCATCTGGGACTCAAGGCCGTTGAGGAGTTTTTGAATATTAGGGGTTGTCAATGTCAAGCTCATAACAAATTGGTACTCCAACTGTTGGATTTCATCTTGACATGTAATTTTTTCCTCTTCAATGGCTACTTCTTCCATCAGCTCAGGGGTACGGCAATGGGGAATTCCTGTGCGCCGTCGTACGCAAATCTGTTCCTGGGCTGGTGGGAGAGGAGCATTGTGTTTGGAGATGTACCCAGTAAATTCACCACAGAAGTGGTAATGGGGAACAGGTTTATCAATGATATTTTCGTCATTTGGAAGGGAGGTAAACAAGTCTTTATTGAATTGGTTCAGGAACTTAATGTTAATGACATCGGCATGAAGTTCACTTTTGATTTTCAATGTAATGTCCTTCCTTTCTTGGATATTGAGATCAGTCGTGATCCAAAAGGGGAAATTAAGACGAAAACCTACCGTAGACCAACGGCAACCAATTCTTTCTTGAATTGGCAGAGTCATCATCCCTTACCTCTGAAAAGGGGCATCCCGGTGGGACAGTACCTCCGGATGTGAAGGAATTGTTCCTCATTTAGGGATTTTAAAATACAAGCGGGTGACTTAAGACAGGCATGCTCAACCTGCGGCCCTCCAGCTGTTGTAAAACTACAACTCCCACAATGCCCTGCTGTAGGCTGTTCAGGCATGCTGGGAGTTGTAGTTTTGCCTCTAAACATTGAAGACAGCACATAGGGGGCGGAACTGTAACTCAATGGAACGCCCTCTGGCCGGCCCGGTCCGATGGTGTGACGTCGCAGATCACCTGACTGATCACATGATCGGAGAGTGAGCGGGTCACGTGTTGTTGATAGAGGCGGACTCTGAGTGTCTGAGCGGGGATTTAAATAGAACGCCCCAGACACTCATACTATCGCCGCCACTGCAGGACGACTATGGATGCTGCCATACGCAGGACTGAGGACAGGACTACAGCTGGACCACAATAACATATCGTGGAAAGCTAAGTAGCTGTAGAAGTACTCCTGATGATGTATATTGGATGTGACCATCACGAATATATATACTTTGTATCAGGAGTTTTATTAGACGCATATACTGTAGGAAGGTTTGACAATTTGCTAACTGGTCCCCTGATGATTTGGCAGATGCCAAAGAAACGCGTTGGGATAATATTGCATCATTGCACCGGTGACCATTGAGTCACATTTTGGATACAGTTTTCTTCCCTTTCTGTTTCCTTTTGTTCTTGATGAAGCGGGGCAGTCACTGTTGCCTTATTAAGGGACAGTAAGGGGAAGCTTAGGGAGGGAGTAGCACTGGTGTGAGTTCTTAGGGTTACATAGGGGCAGCGTCCCAGTATCCCTATATCTCCGCTCTATCCTCCCTCCTGTCCTTGCCTATTGGATTGTGTATTGTTTTGGAGGCAATTTGAGGTCGCATTGATTGTATTTCTGGTGTGTCCTTGTCTCATTTTTATTACTAATTTGGGCCCCATTTTTATCATAATATATTAATAAACGTTCTGTTTTAATTGCGGTGATTCATGGGATAAGAGTTTCTAATATTATTACCGCTTATATATATTTGGCCTTGACTACTTGAACTTGGTCATGTGTGATTTGTATCATTTGTAGTCTGGACACAGAGTTGATCATTTGGCTGCTGTCGAGAGACCACGATGTAAAAACAATTGGACAAAATATAAGTAAAAAGGGGATATTTTTAGCCACGTTGCCACACATGTAACATAAATAAG
Source organism: Bufo bufo (assembly GCF_905171765.1). Lineage (NCBI taxonomy): Eukaryota > Metazoa > Chordata > Amphibia > Anura > Bufonidae > Bufo > Bufo bufo. Next base: position 623,072,465 of record NC_053392.1, on the reverse strand, counting down.
TATTTTTTGCCTTATTAGAGTGAGAATTGCTTCATATCTTTTCTTCTGTTTTTACTCGAAATTCCATTCTTAATCTTTCAGAGAAATCTCAAATATTGCTGCACGTCCCAGACCTCGGCCAACGCCACCAAGACGGCGGGCACCGTCTAATGCGGGTGTTATTTGTTTTTCTGTTCACTTCTTTTCCAGTAATTGAGTCTTCTTATTGGAAGTGGCTTTTATTAAGAAATAACTCAGGTTTATATCAGGCTGAATCTCAAGATGAAAGGATAGCCAGAACTTTCAGTCCAGGAAATCCCGGCTCTTCTCCCTCAGCAGACTTTATTTCTTCCTCTTTCTTTCAGAAGCTCCCCCTTTCATTTTTTAAGGTTTTGTGCATTTTCCTGTCAGAAAGTCGGCAGCCGAAATACTGCACATGAAACATTAAACTGTAACTCAGCGCTAACTATGCCTTTCAGCTTCTCAGACGGCTCACGTCATCACGTAATAAAGTAACACAAAAATACTGAAAAAGAGATACAAATGTTCTTTGTTAAAGGGAAACCACAGACAGAGCGACCTTCCCTTTGTCGGCGTTCATTAGGGAGTCCTTGAGAGTTTCGTCTTCCCTAATGAATATTTTTGTTCCTCTTGTTTGCCACAAAGCGCAGTATATATGCAGTCAGGCTGTTGCCTAGCAACAAATTCTCCCGCCAGTGGGTGACACAGCTGGATGTCCATGCTCCTGTGGCGTAAGATGGTGTCACTTACTGTAATACAGGAGGGAATACTCAGCGAATTGTTACTTTTTAGTTTTTTTGTGTATTCAATTTTTGAAGGGAGGGTACAGCTATTATGGAGGTAAATAATGTCATATTTAAGAAAAACTGTAGCTGCATATTTTATCAGCGGACACATACAGGAAGAACTATTTATACTTACATCATTTACAGATACAGACTGGATGGCAGTACTATCTGTATCTACAACATTTACACATATAGACAGGGAGGCAGTACTATCTGTTTCTAGAGTACATCATGTAGAGGAAGAAACCCAGGAGGACATAATATCTGTACCTACATCATTTACAGGGAGAGACAGGGAGGCAGTACTATCTGTACCTATATAATTTACAGGAAGGTAGTACTATCTGTATTTACATCATTTACAGGGAGAGAGAGGGAGGCAGTACTATCTGTACCTTAATCATTTACAGGTAGAGACAGGGAGGAAGTATTATCTGTACCTACATAATTTACAGGGAGGCAGTACTATCTGTACCTACATCATTTACAGGGAGAGACAGGGAGGCAGTACTATATGTACCTATATAATTTACAGGAAGGCAGTGCTATCTGTATTTACATCATTTACAGGGAGAGAGAGGGAGGCAGTAATATCTGCACCTACATCATTTACAGAAAGAGACAGGGAGATAGCACTATCTATTACTATATCATTTACAGGACAGACAGGGAGGCAGCACTATTTGTACCTACATAAGTTGCAGAAAGAGACAGGGAGGCAGTATTATCTTTGCCTACATCATTTACAGGGAGAGGCAGGCAGACAATACTTTTTGTATCTACAGCATTTACACGAGAGACAGGGAGACAGTACTATCTGTACCTAATTTATTTATATGGAGAGGCAGGGAGGCAGTGCTATGTGTACCTACATAATTTACAGGGATAGACAGGGAGGCAGTGCTATATCTACTTAAATAATTTACAAAAGAGAAAGGGAGACTGTAGTATCTTTACCTACATTTTTAGGGAGAGACAGCGAGGCAGTGCTATATGTACCTACATAATTTACAGGAAGAGACAGGGATCCAGTAATATCTGTACCTATATCATTTACAGAAAGAAACAGGCTTTACTATAACTACCTACATAATTTAAAGGAAGAAACAGGAAGGCAGTACTATCTGTACCTACATAATTTAAAGGAAGAAACAGGGAGGCAGTACTATCTGTACCTACATCATATACAGGGAGAGATAAGCAGACAGTGCTATCTGTATCTACAACATTTACAGAAGAAACAGGGAGGTTGTACTATCTGTTAGGGATGAGCGAACCCGAACCCGAACATTTTCGTAAAAGTCCGGGTTCGGTGTTCGGCGCTTTCTTGGCGCTTTTTGAAAGGCTGCAAAGCAGCCAATCAACAAGCGTCATACTACTTGCCCCAAGAGGCCATTGCCTACTATTGGCATGGCTGTGATTGGCCAGTGCAGCATGTGACCCAGCCTCTATATAAGCTTGGGTCACGTAGCGCTGCACGTCACTCTGCTGATTCAAGCATAGGGAGAGGTTGCTGCTGCGACGTTAGGGCGAGATTAGGCAGATTAACTCCTCCAAAAGACTTTGTTCTGTGATCGATCTCCAGCTGTGGATCATTGAACTGCTGATATCGACTTGCTCACTTTTTTGAGGCTGCCCAGAGCATTTTTAGATCACTTTTTTCTGGGGTGATCGGCGGCCATTTTGTGACTTGTGGTGCGCCAGCACAAGCTACCACCAAGTACATTTAACCATCAATAGTGTGGTTATTTTGTGCTATATCCTACATCAGCTGCAGGCTGAGCCTGTGTCACCGAAGTGCATTTAACCATCAATAGTGTGGTTATTTTTTGGCCATATACTACATCTGGTGCAGGCTGAGCCTGTGTCACCCAAGTGCATTTAACCATCAATAGTGTGGTTATTTTTTGGCCATATACTACATCAGGGGCAAGTTGAGCCTGTCACCCAGCGCCTAAAAAATAGACCTGACATTTCTATTCAACCAAATCTGTACTGTTTTAGCTGGTCAAGTTATTTGTAGTGACCGTAAAAGCACACTTTTTGTTCTGGGTTGAAAAACTATTCCCAAATTTGCCATTCTCAAAATTGTGGTGAACGGGAACAATGAGGAAAACATCTAATAAGGGACGCGGACGTGGACATGGTCGTGGTGGTGTTAGTGGACCCTCTGGTGCTGGGAGAGGACGTGGCCGTTCTGCCACAGCCACACGTCCTAGTGTACCAACTACCTCAGGTCGCAGTAGCCGCCAGAATTTACAGGGATATTTGGTGGGGCCCAATGCCGTTCTAAGGATGGTAAGGCCTGAGCAGGTACAGGCATTAGTCAATTGGGTGGCCGACAGTGCATCCAGCACGTTCACATTATCTCCCACCCAGTCTTCTGCAGAAAGCGCACAGATGGCGCATTAAAACCAAGCCCATCAGTCTGTCACATCACCCCCATGCATATCAGGATAACTGTCTGAGCCTCAAGTTATGCAGCAGTCTCTTATGCTGTTTGAAGACTCTGCTGCCAGGGTTTCCCAAGGGCATCCACCTAGCCCTTCCCCAGGGGTGGAAGAGATAGAATGCACTAACGCACAACCACTTATTTTTCCTGATGATGAGGACATGGGAATACCACCTCAGCACGTCTCTGATGATGACGAAACACAGGTGCCAACTGCTGCGTCTTTCTGCAGTGTGCAGACTGAACAGGAGGTCAGGGATCAAGACTGGGTGGAAGACGATGCAGGGGACGATGAGGTCCTAGACCCCACATGGAATGAAGGTCGTGCCACTGAATTTCAGAGTTCGGAGGAAGAGGCAGTGGTGAGACCGAGCCAACAGCGTAGCAAAAGAGGGAGCAGTGGGCAAAATCAGAACACCCGCCGCCAAGAGACTCTGACCGCCGCCATCTGGGACCGAGCACCCCAAAGGCAGCTTCAAGGAGTTCCCTGGCATGGCACTTCTTCAAACAATGTGCTGACGACAAGACCCGAGTGGTTTGCACGCTGTGCCATCAGAGCCTGAAGCGAGGCATTAACGTTCTGAACCTTAGCACAACCTGCATGACCAGGCACCTGCATGCAAAGCATGAACTGCAGTGGAGTAAACACCTTAAAAACAAGGAAGTCACTCAGGCTCCCCCTGCTACCTCTTCTGCTGCTGCCACCGGCTCGGCCTCTTCTGCTGCTGCTGCCGCCGCCTCGGCCTCTTCCTCTGCCTCTGGAGGAACGTTGGCACCTGCTGCCCAGCAAACATGGGATGTACCACCAACACCACCACCTGCGTCACCAAGCATCTCAACCATGTCACACGGCAGCGTTCAGCTCTCCATCTCACAAACATTTGAGAGAAAGCGTAAATTCCCACCTAGCCACCCTCGATCCCTGGCCCTGAATGCCAGCATTTCTAAACTACTGCCCTATGAAATGCTGTCATTTAGGCTGGTGGACACACACAGCTTCAAACAGCTCATGTCACTTGCTGTCCCACAGTATGTTGTTCCCAGCCGCCACTACTTCTCCAAGAGAGCCGTGCCTTCCCTGCACAAACAAGTGTCCGATAAAATCAAGTGTGCACTGCGCAACGCCATCTGTGGCAAGGTCCACCTAACCACAGATACGTGGACCAGTAAGCACGGCCAGGGACGCTATATCTCCCTAACTGCACACTGGGTAAATGTAGTGGCGGCTGGGCCCCAGGCGGAGAGCTGTTTGGCGCACGTCCTTCCCCCGCCAAGGATCGCAGGGCAACATTCTTTGCCTCCTGTCTCCTCCTCCTCCTACTCAGCTTCCTCCTCCTCTTCTTCCACCTGCTCATCCAGTCAGCCACACACCTTCACCACCAACTTCAGCACAGCACGGGGTAAACGTCAGCAGGCTGTTCTGAAACTCATATGTTTGGGGGACAGGCCCCACACCGCACAGGAGTTGTGGCGGGGTATAGAACAACAGACCGACGGGTGGTTGCTGCCGGTGAGCCTCAAGCCCGGCCTGGTGGTGTGCGATAATGGGCGAAATCTTGTTGCAGCTCTGGGACTAGCCGGTTTGACGCACATCCCTTGCCTGGCGCATGTGCTGAATTTGGTGGTGCCGAAGTTCATTCGCAACTACCCCGACATGTCAGAGCTGCTGCATAAAGTGCGGGCCGTCTGTTCGCGCTTCCGGCGTTCACACCCTGCCGCTGCTCGCCTGTCTGCGCTACAGCGTAACTTCGGCCTTCCGGCTCACCGCCTCATATGCGACGTACCCACCAGGTGGAACTCCACCTTGCACATGCTGGACAGACTGTGCGAGCAGCAGCAGGCCATAGTGGAGTTTCAGCTGCAGCACGCACGGGTCAGTCGCACTGCGGATCAGACCCACTTCACCACCAATGACTGGGCCTCCATGCGAGACCTGTGTGCCCTGTTGCGTTGTTTCGAGTACTCCACCAACATGGCCAGTGGCGATGACGCCATTATCAGCGTTACAATACCACTTCTATGTCTCCTTGAGAAAACACTTAGGGCGATGATGGAAGAGGAGGTGGCCCAGGAGGAGGAGGAGGAAGAGGGGTCATTTTTAGCACTTTCAGGCCAGTCTCTTCGAAGTGACTCAGAGGGAGTTTTTTTGCAACACCAGAGGCCAGGTACAAATGTGGCCAGACAGGGCCCACTACTGGAGGACGAGGAGGACGAGGATGAGGAGGAGGTGGAGGAGGATGAGGATGAAGCATGTTCACAGCGGGGTGGCACCCAAAGCAGCTCGGGCCCATCACTGGTGCGTGGCTGGGGGGAAACACAGGACGATGACGATACGCCTCCCACAGAGGACAGCTTGTCCTTACCTCTGGGCAGCCTGGCACACATGAGCGACTACATGCTGCAGTGCCTGCGCAACGACAGCAGAGTTGCCCACATTTTAACGTGTGCGGACTACTGGGTTGCCACCCTGCTGGATCCCCGGTACAAAGACATGGTGCCCACCTTACTTCCTACACTGGAGCGTGATAGGAAGATGCGCGAGTACAAGCGCACGAAGGCAGAGGAGGAGCAAGAGGTCGCCAACGCAGCTGTGTCACGGCCAGCTCCTCTGAGGGCAGGGTTAGCATGGCAGAGATGTGGAAAAGTTTTGTCACCACGCCACAGCTAACTGCACCACCACCTGATACGGAACGTGTTAGCAGGAGGCAACATTTCACTAACATGGTGGAACAGTACCTGTGCACACCCCTCCACGTACTGACTGATGGTTCGGGCCCATTCAACTTCTGGGTATCCAAATTGTCCACGTGGCCAAAGCTAGCCTTTTATGCCTTGGAGGTGCTGGCCTGCCCGGCGGCCAGCGTTTTGTCTGAACGTGTATTCAGCACGGCAGGGGGCGTCATTACAGACAAACGCAGCCGCCTGTCTACAGCCAATGTGGACAAGCTGACGTTCATAAAAATGAACCAGGCATGGATCCCACAGGACCTGTCCATCCCTTGTGCAGATTAGATATTAACTACCTCCCCTTAACAATATATTATTCTACTCCAGGGCACTTCCTCATTCAATACTATTTTTAATTTCATTTTACCAATTATATTGCGGGGCAACCCAAAGTTGAATGAACCTCTCCTCTGTCTGGGTGCCGGGGCCTAAATGTGTGACAGTGGCCTGTTCCAGTGGTGTATGACGTGAAGCCTGATTCTCTGCTATGACATGAAGACAGATTCTGCGCTGACATAAGGCCAGATTCTCTGTTACGGGACCTCTCTCCTCTGCCTGGGTGCCTGGACCTAAATGTGTGACAGTGGCCTGTTCCAGTGGTGGGTGACGTGAAGCCTGATTCTCTGCTATGACATGAAGACAGATTCTGTGCTGACATAAGGCCAGATTCTCTGTTACGGGACCTCTCTCCTCTGCCTGGGTGCCTGGGCCTAAATATGTGACAGTGGCCTGTTCCAGTGGTGGGTGACGTGAAGCCTGATTCTCTGCTATGACATGAAGACAGATTCTGTGCTGACATAAGGCCAGATTCTCTGTTGCGGGACCTCTCTCCTCTGCCTGGGTGCCTGGGCCTAAATGTGTGACAGTGGCCTGTTCCAGTGGTGGGTGACGTGAAGCCTGATTCTCTGCTATGACATGAAGACAGATTCTGCGCTGACATAAGGCCAGATTCTCTGTTACGGGACCTCTCTCCTCTGCCTGGGTGCCTGGGCCTAAATGTGTGACAGTGGCCTGTTCCAGTGGTGGGTGACGTGAAGCCTGATTCTCTGCTATGACATGAAGACAGATTCTGTGCTGACATAAGGCCAGATTCTCTGTTACGGGACCTCTCTCCTCTGCCTGGGTGCCTGGGCCTAAATGTGTGACAGTGGCCTGTTCCAGTGGTGGGTGACGTGAAGCCTGATTCTCTGCTATGACATGACTGATTCTGCGCTGACATAAGGCCAGATTCTCTGTTACGGGGCCTCTCTACTCTGCCTGGGTGCCTGGGCCTAAATGTGTGACAGTGGCCTGTTCCAGTGGTGGGTGACGTGAAGCCTGATTCTCTGCTATGACATGAAGACCGATTCTGCGCTGACATAAGGCCAGATTCTCTGTTACGGGACCTCTCTCCTCTGCCTGGGTGCCTGGGCCTAAATGTGTGACAGTGGCCTGTTCCAGTGGTGGGTGACGTGAAGCCTGATTCTCTGCTATGACATGAAGACAGATTCTGTGCTGACATAAGGCCAGATTCTCTGTTACGGGACCTCTCTCCTCTGCCTGGGTGCCTGGGCCTAAATATGTGACAGTGGCCTGTTCCAGTGGTGGGTGACGTGAAGCCTGATTCTCTGCTATGACATGAAGACAGATTCTGTGCTGACATAAGGCCAGATTCTCTGTTACGGGACCTCTCTCCTCTGCCTGGGTGCCTGGGCCTAAATATGTGACAGTGGCCTGTTCCAGTGGTGGGTGACGTGAAGCCTGATTCTCTGCTATGACATGAAGACAGATTCTGTGCTGACATAAGGCCAGATTCTCTGTTACGGGACCTCTCTCCTCTGCCTGGGTGCCTGGGCCTAAATGTGTGACAGTGGCCTGTTCCAGTGGTGGGTGACGTGAAGCCTGATTCTCTGCTATGACATGAAGACAGATTCTGTGCTGACATAAGGCCAGATTCTCTGTTACGGGACCTCTCTCCTCTGCCTGGGTGCCTGGGCCTAAATATGTGACAGTGGCCTGTTCCAGTGGTGGGTGACGTGAAGCCTGATTCTCTGCTATGACATGAAGACAGATTCTGTGCTGACATAAGGCCAGATTCTCTGTTACGGGACCTCTCTCCTCTGCCTGGGTGCCTGGACCTAAATGTGTGACAGTGGCCTGTTCCAGTGGTGGGTGACGTGAAGCCTGATTCTCTGCTATGACATGAAGACAGATTCTGTGCTGACATAAGGCCAGATTCTCTGTTACGGGACCTCTCTCCTCTGCCTGGGTGCCTGGGCCTAAATATGTGACAGTGGCCTGTTCCAGTGGTGGGTGACGTGAAGCCTGATTCTCTGCTATGACATGAAGACAGATTCTGTGCTGACATAAGGCCAGATTCTCTGTTGCGGGACCTCTCTCCTCTGCCTGGGTGCCTGGGCCTAAATGTGTGACAGTGGCCTGTTCCAGTGGTGGGTGACGTGAAGCCTGATTCTCTGCTATGACATGAAGACAGATTCTGCGCTGACATAAGGCCAGATTCTCTGTTACGGGACCTCTCTCCTCTGCCTGGGTGCCTGGGCCTAAATGTGTGACAGTGGCCTGTTCCAGTGGTGGGTGACGTGAAGCCTGATTCTCTGCTATGACATGAAGACAGATTCTGTGCTGACATAAGGCCAGATTCTCTGTTACGGGACCTCTCTCCTCTGCCTGGGTGCCTGGGCCTAAATGTGTGACAGTGGCCTGTTCCAGTGGTGGGTGACGTGAAGCCTGATTCTCTGCTATGACATGAAGACAGATTCTGTGCTGACATAAGGCCAGATTCTCTGTTACGGGACCTCTCTCCTCTGCCTGGGTGCCTGGGCCTAAATGTGTGACAGTGGCCTGTTCCAGTGGTGGGTGACGTGAAGCCTGATTCTCTGCTATGACATGAAGACAGATTCTGTGCTGACATAAGGCCAGATTCTCTGTTACGGGACCTCTCTCCTCTGCCTGGGTGCCGGGGCCTAAATATGTGACAGTGGCCTGTTCCAGTGGTGGGTGACGTGAAGCCTGATTCTCTGCTATGACATGAAGACTGATTCAGCGCTGACATAAGGCCAGATTCTCTGTTACGGGACCTCTCTCCTCTGCCTGGGTGCCTGGGCCTAAATGTGTGACAGTGGCCTGTTCCAGTGGTGGGTGACGTGAAGCCTGATTCTCTGCTATGACATGAAGACAGATTCTGTGCTGACATAAGGCCAGATTCTCTGTTACGGGACCTCTCTCCTCTGCCTGGGTGCCTGGACCTAAATGTGTGACAGTGGCCTGTTTCAGTGGTGGGTGACGTGAAGCCTGATTCTCTGCTATGACATGAAGACAGATTCTGTGCTGACATAAGGCCAGATTCTCTGTTACGGGACCTCTCTCCTCTGCCTGGGTGCCTGGGCCTAAATGTGTGACAGTGGCCTGTTCCAGTGGTGGGTGACGTGAAGCCTGATTCTCTGCTATGACATGAAGACTGATTCTGTGCTGACATAAGGCCAGATTCTCTGTTACGGGACCTCTCTCCTCTGCCTGGGTGCCTGGGCCTAAATGTGTGACAGTGGCCTGTTCCAGTGGTGGGTGACGTGAAGCCTGATTCTCTGCTATGACATGAAGACAGATTCTGTGCTGACATAAGGCCAGATTCTCTGTTACGGGACCTTTCTCCTCTGTCTGGGTGCCGGGGCCTAAATATGTGACAGTGGCCTGTTCCAGTGGTGGGTGACATGAAGCCAGATTCTCTGCTATGGCATGAAGAGACTGATTCTCTGCTGACGTGAAGCCAGATTCTCTGCTATGGGACCTCTGTCCAATTGATATTGGGTCATTTTTATTTTTTTTATTTTTATTTTAATTCATTTCCCTATCCACATTTGTTTGCAGGGGATTTACCTACATGTTGCTGCCTTTTGCACCCCTCTAGCTCTTTCCTGGGCTGTTTTACAGCCTTTTTAGTGCCCAAAAGTTCGGGTCCCCATTGACTTCAATGGGGTTCGGGTTCGGGACGAAGTTCGGTTCGGGTTCGGATTCCGAACCCGAACATTTCCGGGAAGTTTGGCCGAACTTCTCGAACCCGAACATCCAGGTGTTCGCTCAACTCTACTATCTGTACCTAATTTACTTCTATGGAGAGGCAGGGAGGCAGTGCTATGTGTACCTATATCATTTACAGGAAGAAACAGGCTCTACTATAACTACCTACATAATTTAAAGGAAGAAACAGGAAGGCAGTACTATCTGTACCTACATAATTTACAGGAGGAGGCAGAGAGGCAGTACTATGTATATGTACCTACATCACTTACAGAGTGAGAAGAGAGGCATTGATTAAACCATATAATTGATAAGAAAGACAATATGTACAATATGTATTTCCATCATTTATAGAGACAGATAACAAGGCATTATTATTTGTACCTACTGTCCTGTAGAAAAGACGAGGTAGTTTGGGGGCGGAGCTAGCCGTGAAGGAGAGAGGACGCTCTGAACCTCAGCTCCTGCTGCACATAAGCAATCTATAGGCATCTAGCCTTCAAAATTAACCAAAAGTGTTTTTAAACACTACCCCACAGTTAACACAACATTTCTGAACAGATATATCTGTTTATTTAACAAAAAAAATCGATCCGGGAGGATAGAAACGGCTGCGGCCTACTGAGGCCTGAATCGAGTCGGACGGACGGCCGGCCGCCAAGAAACATCTGCCTCCAAACAACATCTAGGAGAAGACCCTCTACAGGAGCGACCCTCTACAACAAGATTGCCGCCGGAGGTGCCGTCTAGGCGGCCTGAGGCGAAAATAAGAAGCCGCGGCCTACCGGAAGAAGAGAAGCGCCGACCGGCCCACAGACTCCTAGCAGTGGTGAGTCTAAAATATACCCCACCGAGGCCCCCCTGCGCATAGCCCACGAATCGGGAGGTCAGAGGGAAGTGTCCGGTCACCACCACAGCCGAAATCGAGGTGAGATAGGCCTCAAAAATGGCGCCGGAGATTGCGGCCTAGTCCGGGCCCAAGTCCGCGGACTAAATTTGACGCGGGTTTAAAGAAACAAGCCTAGCGACAGCATAAGAGCCCATAGAGGGACAACCCGGTCACCCCTTCTGACATACCGGAGGTGAGGCAAGCCCCCCATAGAGTACCTGAAGATTGCGGCCTAGGCCGGGACCGAGACCATGGGCTAAAGTTAGAGATCCTGTTCGCCTTTACACGGCTGAGGGACAAAGAGGAAAGCCAGCAGCAGCATTTGGGCCCACATAGTGACACTCCGGTCACCACCACAAACATACCAGAGGTAAAACTAGCCTCTACAAACCTACTGAAAGTTGCGGCCTAGTCCGGGCCTGAGACCAGGGGCTAAATTTCCAACTCCTTAACTATCTATTCCACGTATTAGAGCCACAGGCTCAATGTTTCCAGATCATTGATTATGATCTATCCTGTCTGGACACCTTTATAGCTTATGTGAGGGAATGCAGCACGCAAAGGCATAGCATCTATAAGTGATTTCTCCAACTTCTAAAGGACTTAAACCACCTGTCTTGCAATGGTTAAGTACGGCCAACCTGTTCCTAGGGATCCTAACATGCCTCAGAAAACTCTGCATGGCAAAGGCAATATAGAGAAATTTATTACAAAAGCGTCTGCAAATGCTGAAACCTCTGCTCATGTGAATCAACCTTTATCCTCAAGTGACACACTGCAGGATGAACCACAAGCTGCAGCACAGACGGATCTCCCTTTATCAAGGGACTTTTTTCAGCAAACCCTTACCAATGCTCTGTCGCCTCTAGCACAGAATTTGCAAGAAATTAAACAAGACCTACGCCATATTGGTCACCGTGTGGATAGTTTGGAGGACACCACAGCAGAACTTTGCAATCATTCCAGAGAAGTTGCCACTCATTTTCAAACATGTCAAGATCATCTGAACCAGATATACATCCAAATGGAGGACCAAGATAATCGTAATAGGCGCAATAACTTAAGAATCCGTGGCCTTCCTGAAACGTATACTGCAGAATCTCTACTCTCAACGGTGAAACAGATTGCCATATCTTTATTGGGAGACCATTATCCCCTCTCCATTGAAATTGAGAGAGCACACAGAGCACTAAGACCAAGACCCAACCCTAATGATCCCCCCAGGGACATTATTTGTAGATTTCTGGACTTCAGAGTCAAGGAAGATATGTTGGGGAAGGCTAGGGTATCCCCCTCTTGGTCCTTTGAAGATCACCAACTTCTCCTATTCCAAGACCTTGCCCCTATTACTCTGCACAAAAGGAAACAACTGAAACCTCTCACAGATTTGCTGCGAAATAGGAAAATATTATACCGCTGGATGTTCCCGTTTGGACTCTCTACTACGGTGGCGGGGAAAAGATTCTCTATCCGTCAATATGAGGACCTTACAGAACTTTTATCAGCACTGGGAGACCCCATGATCTCCATTGAAGATTGGTGCAGTGTCCAAAATCTACAAGCATTTCCAGTAATACCAGCCCCGATCCCGTGGTCCACTGCACAAGCTAGCAGGCATGGGAAAAGTAATAAAAGAAAGAATGATCGGTTGTCCCCTAAACAACCTGAGGAGGAGATAACATGAATACTTTCTAATATAAAAATTTTCTTATGATGTGGGAATTTTCATGTATCCTAAACTGGGACATCTACGTCCTTCTATTCTATAGTTGATCTTTCATTAACCCTTACATAAATTGCCTAACATTCCTCCTTTTCTGTCTATAAAGTGGGCTGGAATGGGTAACACCTCTACTGCTGTAGTTGCTATGCCAAATCTCTTATCTTTTCTGAATACTCCAACCTCAAAATTACTTACGATTCTTATAAACTAAGGTGATCCTGTCAGGATCTTTCTGTTTAATTTGGAAACCTTTGCGCTCCTGAAAACTCATGGGCGCTTACCTTTGGTTTTTGTACCAATATAGGCATGTTTGCCTAGTTTCACTTTGTGATCTTGTTAACTTCTGTTGTTTCTTCCAGAATCAATGTGATCCCGAATCTGCTGTGTCCGTCGAGCCGTCTGAAATCCACCGTTCTCTCCAGTTTAACGCTAAGTACTCACTTATCCCCACAAAACCAAAATGGTACTACACCTAATGTCTATAAATGTAAAGGGGCTAAATTCCCCATACAAGCGCTCTGCACTGTGGAATGATGCTAATAAGACCAAGTGTGATATAGTGCTAGCTCAAGAAACTCATTTGCTGACCAAAGATGTTGGTAAATGTTCAAATAGGCACTACCCACATCTTTATTTTGCATCGGCAGAAGCTAAAAAAGCTGGGGTTCTTATAGGAGTTAGGGCTCTTTCACACTTGCGTTCTTGTCTTCCGGCATAGAGTTCCGTCGTCGGGACTCTATGCCGGAAGAATACTGATCAGGATTATCCTAATGCATTCTGAATGGAGAGAAATCCGTTCAGGATGCATCAGGATGTCTTCAGTTCCGGAACGGAACGTTTTTTGGCCGGAGAAAATACCGCAGCATGCTGCGCTTTTTGCTCCGGCCAAAAATCCGGAACACTTGCCGCAAGGCCGGATCCGGAATTAATGCCCATTGAAAGGCATTGATCCGGATCCGGCCTTAAGCTAAACGTCGTTTCGGCGCATTGCCGGACCCGACATTTAGCTTTTTCTGAATGGTTACCATGGCTGTCGGGACGCTAAAGTCCTGGCAGCCATGGTAAAGTGGAGCGGGGAGCGGGGGAGCAGTGTACTTACCGTCCGTGCGGCTCCCCGGGCGCTCCAGAGTGACGTCAGAGCGCCCCAAGCGCATGGATCATGTGATCGCATGGATCACGTCATCCATGCGCATGGGGCGCTCTGACGTCATTCTGGAGCGCCCGGGGAGCCGCACGGACTGTAAGTATACCGCTCCCCCGATCCCCGCTCCTACTATGGCAACCAGGACTTTAATAGCGTCCTGGGTGCCATAGTAACACTGAACGCATTTGGAAGACGGTTCCGTCTTCAAATGCTTTCAGTACACTTGCGTTTTTCCGGATCCGGCGTGTAATTCCGGCAAGTGGAGTACACGCCGGATCCGGACAACGCAAGTGTGAAAGAGGCCTTAGGCGTTCGGTCCAATTTAAAGCACATCAAACTATTATTGATCAGGCGGGACGATATATTATTCTCCTTTGCTCTATCAATCATGCTGAATACACCATAGCTAATGTCTATGTACCTAATTCTCACCAAATTTCTTTCCTTACGAGGTTCTTTAAGAAGTTGCTGAATTTTGCCAGGGGTTCCATCATTCTAGGAGGGGATTTTAACCTGCCCATTGATCCTCTGATGGATTGCTCCAAGAAAACGGGGGGTCATCGGCCTGCGTTGGGTAAGCTTCTCAAAACTACTCCCCTACATGATATATGGAGGTACCAACATGCGACAGAAAGGGATTATACCTTTATGTCCCAGGTTCATATCTCCCAATCTAGAATCGACTATTTCCTTATATCCAAAGACCTTCTTCATAAAACCTCTCACACAGCAATAGGTAATATCACATGGTCCGATCACGCTCCAATCCACCTACACATCTCAGATAATTATCCTAATCCTAACCCACCGCTTTGGCGCCTTAACTCATTTTTACTGAGGGATGAGAATCGGCACCAAACATTCTCTAAAGCTTTGGACGAATATTTTGTTCTTAATGACACGCCAGATATTAGTGTCTCCACATTATGGTGCGCCCATAAAAGTTTCATGAGAGGCCTTTTCATTCAGACTGCGTCCAAACTTAAAAAGCAAAGAGATAAACGGATGCAAGATATTTTAGCTCAAATAGTGGAGGCAGAAACGCGATTTAAGGAGACACCTACAGATACACTATCAGCTCAAATCACAGACTTGCGCTTTCAATTACGCTCTCTCTTGCTTTGCAAATTTGAAAAGGCCCTAAGCAGATCAAAGGCAAAATGGTATCACTTAGGAGATAGAGCCGGGGCTATGCTAGCCCGCAGGCTGAAAAAAAGGGAAGTAGCCTCCCGTATAGATTCAATGAAGCAAAATAATGGAAATATGACTACGCACCCGATAGATATTGCGGATGAGTTTGCGGATTACTATAGTTCCCTTTATAATTTGAAAAATGACGGCGGCACCCCACAACCTACCTCACATACCATACAGAATTTCTTAAAATTAGTATCTCTCCCAAGTATTGCCTCCCAAGATTTGGAATTACTCAATGCCCCCTTTTCAGAACGGGAAGTAGATATAGCTATTAAATCATTAAAACTGCACAAAGCTCCAGGCCCAGATGGCTTTTCGGGGGACTATTATAAATCCTTTAAAGTAAGCTTGTTACCATACATTACGCGGCTTTTTAATACATTTCTACTCCCGGGTGCTATACCCAAAGAGATGTTATGTGCTATTATCACAACAATCCCTAAACCAGGGAAACCTCATGATACTCCAGCAAATTTCCGACCCATATCTTTATTAAATAATGACTTAAAATTATTCTCTAAACTACTGGCTCTGAGGTTACAGCCCCTCCTTCCTAAATTGGTGTCCACTGACCAAGTTGGTTTTATCCCTGGCCGCCAATGTAGGAATGGAACTCGTAGAGTAATTGATCTGCTCCAAATAGCGGATACCTCCGGTGCACCCACAATATTTATATCGCTTGACGCTGAAAAAGCTTTCGATAGGGTGCACTGGGGGTTTCTGACGGAGGTGTTAAATCATTTTGGGTTCCGGGGACCTATTCTATCGGCTATCTTAAATCTATATTCCCTGCCATCAGCTCGAGTTTTAGCATCTGGCTTTTATTCCAAAAGCTTTGATATAACGAACGGTACCAGACAAGGCTGCCCGTTGTCACCGTTGGTTTTTGCGCTAGTGATGGAACCCCTGGCAGAAAGAATCCGGTTGGACCCAGGTATTTTGGGTATACATGTGGGTAATGCATCACATAAAATAGGACTGTACGCGGATGATGTCCTGTTATCACTTACGAATCCAGAGATATCTCTCCCAAACGTCATGGAAGTCTTAAAAGAATATGCACAAGCCTCTTTCTATAAACTTAATGTTACAAAATCGCATATTCTCCCATTTGCGATCCAAGAACCTCTCAAAAGGGAGCTTCTGGAGAGGGCTCCATTTCAGTGGGCAGAAGAGGGCATAGTTTACCTGGGCATATTACTAACACCTCATATACTAAATTTGGTGAGGAGCAATTTTGATTCCCTGAGAAAAGAATTACTAACAGATTATGCTGAGTATTCTAAGTTGTTTATGTCATGGCTGGCCAGAATTAATGCGGTCAAAATGATGATTCTACCTAAGATCCTCTATAAACTTAGATGTATCCCTCTTATCATTCCTCAAAAAATATTAAAATTGTTGCAGTCGGATCTTATAAAATTTATATGGGGTAACAAAACGCCTAGAGTGGACCGACGAGCCCTATACCCAAAACTGAGAGAAGGGGGTCTTGGAGTCCCGGACCTCATTCGTTATTACAAGGCGAACCTCATTGAGCAGACTAAAGAGTGGTGGGCGCCTTCCTCGCTACAGAGATGGCATGAATTAGAATCCACCTACACAAAACGGGGTTCTCTTCCAGGCTTTCTTGCTGCCCTTTCCCTGGAAGCGCCTAAATCTTCACCCCCTCTCTTGACTATGCAAGCGGCAGTTTGGACCTGGTGCCATTATATAGAGAAAGGGTTGCTTTTCTCACCTAAGGGCTCTTTCACACCTGCGTTATTGTCTTCCGGCATAGAGTTCCGTCGTCGGGGCTCTATGCCGGAAGAATCCTGATCAGGATTATCCTAATGCATTCTGAATGGAGAGTAATCCGTTCAGGATGCATCAGGATGTCTTCAGTTCCGGTACGGAACGTTTGTTGGCCGGAGAAAATACCGCAGCATGCTGCGCTTTTTGCTCCGGCCAAAAATCCGGAACACTTGCCGCAAGGCCGGATCCGGAATTAATGCCCATTGAAAGGCATTGATCCGGATCCGGCCTTAAGCTAAACGTCGTTTCGGCGCATTGC
Organism: Bufo bufo; assembly: GCF_905171765.1. Lineage (NCBI taxonomy): Eukaryota > Metazoa > Chordata > Amphibia > Anura > Bufonidae > Bufo > Bufo bufo. The sequence continues at coordinate 623,055,478 of NC_053392.1, read as the reverse complement.
CGGAGCCGACATTTAGCTTTTTCAGAGTGGTTACCATGGCTGCCGGGACGCTAAAGTCCTGACAGCCATGGTAAGTGTAGCGGGGAGCGGGGGAGCAGTGTACTTACCGTCCGTGCGGCTCCCCGGGCGCTCCAGAGTGACGTCAGGGCGCCCCATGCGCATGGGGCGCTCTGACGTCATTCTGGAGCGCCCCGGGAGCCGCACGGACTGTAAGTATACCGCTCCCCCGCTCCCCGCTCCTACTATGGCAACCAGGACTTTAATAGCGTCCTGGGTGCCATAGTAACACTGAAAGCATTTGGAAGACGGTTCCGTCTTCAAATGCTTTCAGTACACTTGCGTTTTTCCGGATCCGGAGTGTAATTCCGGCAAGTGGAGTACACGCCGGATCCGGACAACGCAAGTGTGAAAGAGGCCTTAGAGATCTGAGATTCCACTGGTTGCGCTTACGTATGGGGTTCCCGATCTCTCCTTAGAGAAATGGGAGGAAGCAGGTATCATATATTTAGATCAGTTGTATGAAGGTGACACTATGAAAACATTTGAGACCTTGCACCAAAATTATGGTATACCTAATACTTGTTTCTATCAATACCTACAAGTTAGGCATATGCTGCAAAGACCGAGACCTCCTATTGTTTCATTGAATAAAATTACCCCTTTTGGTAAATACTTTATTAGTACGACAGGTCAGGGGAAAGGTCTATCTACTGCATATCATGCACTTGACCCTACTCTAGAAACAAAATTGAACTTTATGGTGAAATGGGAAGAAGAATTTGAGAGCTCTTGGTCGGTCGAGGAGTGGAGGGATGCTTTCCACTGGACGATAGCTACTGCCAAATGCATTAATCACATTGAACAAAATAGGAAAATACAACTTAGATGGTACTTGACTCCAGCCCGTATAGCACACATGGATCCTGAATATAGTTCAAACTGTTGGAGGAATTGTGGGGAGAAGGGAAGCTTATCACATATGTGGTGGTCGTGCCCTATTATTCTCCCTTTTTGGAGGAAGATTTTTGACCTTATCTCGACAGTGGCGGGCTTCCGGATCCCCCTTGACCCTCCATTAGCTGTGCTGTCCATCGGAATAGGAGTTTTACATCACTACCATAGACCGGTTGTGATGGGCATTCTCTCGGCTGCAAGGAAGCTTATCGCGACCTCCTGGAAGATGCCCATTACTCCTCAGGTATCTGATGTGATCTCACTAGTTAACCAGTATATGCAACATGAATATATATATGCAGACTCTCACTCGGAACGCCTAAGGGCTCACAAAAGGTGGGAATTGTGGAACTCTTGCCCGTTCGCAGTTAAGATTCATTCTATAGCTCTGTAGTGACTGATGAGGTGGTATACATATATGGCGGGAGAGAGCGGTGGACGGAGGACGGCGGATGGATAAAGGTGTAAGGTAAACACATATGGGGGCACGCTAAAGTATAGAATAAATTATATCTTAGAAATGGATCACAAGTTCTGGATTCAATTTATTACTTTTGTTCTTGGAATGACTATGTTACAATCTGTTGTATATATGTCACCATTATGCTTTGCATATATTATGTAGCATCACAATATGAATGCCAAAGTTGTACTATGCAAATCTTAACATTGTTCTGGCTTATGCAAGTGACATATTTACTGTCTGATTTTCTTATGCTGAAAAATCAATAAAACTTGAAAGTTTAAAAAAAAGAAAAGACGAGGTAGTTTTATCAGTAACTTCAGCATTTACAGGAAGAGAAAGGGAGGCAGTACTATCTGTACCTACCTCATTTATAGGAAGAGGCAGGGAGGCAGTGCTTTTTGTACCTACATAATTTACAGGAAGAGACAAGGAGGCAGTACTATCTGTACCTACATGATTTACATCAGAGACAGGGAGACAGTACTATCTGTACCTACAACATTTATAGGAAGAGACAAGGAGGAAGTACTATGTATACCTACATCATTTACAGGAAGAGACAAGGAGGCAGTACTATCTGTACCTACATCATTTACATTAGAGACAGGGAGGCAGTGCTATCTGTGCCTACATCATTTACATGAAGAGACAGGGAGGCAGTAATATCTGTACCTACATAATTTACATGAAGAGACAGGGAGGCAGTACTATCTGTACCTACATCATTTACAGTGATAGACAGGGAAGCAGTAGTATCTGTACCTACATCATTTACAGGGAGAGATAAGGAGGCAGTGATATCTGTACCTACATCATTTACATGAAGAGACAGGGAGGCAGTAATATCTGTACCTACATAATTTACAGGAAGAGACAAGGAGGCAGTACTATCTGTACCTACATGATTTACATCAGAGACAGGGAGACAGTACTATCTGTACCTACAACATTTATAGGAAGAGGCAGGGAGACAGTACTTTCCGTACATGCATCATTTACAGGAAGAGACAAGGAGGAAGTACTATGTATACCTACATCATTTACATGAAGAGACAGGGAGGCAGTACTATCTGTACCTACATCATTTACATTAGAGACAGGGAGGCAGTGCTATCTGTGCCTACATCATTTACATGAAGAGACAGGGAGGCAGTAATATCTGTACCTACATAATTTACAGGAAGAGACAGGGAGGCAGTACTATCTGTACCTACATCATTTACAGGGATAGACAGGGAAGCAGTAGTATCTGTACCTACATCATTTACAGGGAGAGATAGGGAGGCAGTGATATCTGTACCTACATCATTTACATGAAGAGACAGGGAGGCAGTAATATCTGTACCTACATAATTTACAGGAAGAGACAGGGAGGCAGTACTATCTGTACCTACATCATTTACAGGTAAAGACAGGGAGGCAGTACTATCTGTATCTACATAATTTACAGAGTGAGAATGGAGGCATTGATGAGAACATATAATTTATAGGAGAGACAACATGTACAATATGTATTTCCATCATTTATAGAGACAGACAACAAGGCAGTACTATCTGTACCTACTGTCCTGTAAAAAAGACAAGGTAGTTTTATCAGTAACTTCAGCATTTACAGGGTTAATGGGTACCCTGGCACCACTGCAGCGTTTGGGCACTATGGCAATGGCTCAATTATATGAGCAGAGTTAAACAAACCTAGAAGTTAGTACATTACTAGACACAGAGATACTCTGTTAGCACACATCTGATAGGACCGGCTCATGAAATCCACATAAATTGACCTTGTTATAGTAAGTAACTGCTGCTGCAGGAGGAATATAGTAATACATGGTGTCCATTCAAATGTTTGGACGCCCTAATCTAATCCTATACTGTACGCAGCTAATCAGTGGCGGGGAGGATGGGTCCTGGACAAAGGGATGCTTTGTTGTGGTGTCATAATAGAGCTTGACTTACTGAGGTCCTCTAATAGACGTCCTTGTGGAGGAGCGCCAGTCTCATGTAAACAATCCCGTATTTACCAGGGAATGGGAATCATTGCATTCTATATTTTTGACATTTTCTCTAGGCGGCATCCAGGGGTTTATTTAGAAGAACGTGCACTTAAGCCTAAATGATACCTGCCACACAGCAATGTCTGGGAAGTCCCTGTTGTGCTCTGAGATGACATGGCCTGCTTGCTTATTCTGCTTGAGTAGTGGATCTCATCAAGCTCTTTACTGCATAATTCACCTGTGCCCCCCGTGGGGTCCAGAAGGTTACACTGATGCTGCCTTTCATTACTTCCCAAAAGCATGCCATTTGCATTCTAAAGTCATCCTCCTTCCCCTCACTGTTAGCAGGAGCTGGATTTGTTTACAGACCTCGCAGAATGCAGGAGGCTCCTGTTCATTCCATGTAGCTGGGAAATACTGGAGTTGGAGTGGATGGTGAAATGTCTTCAGCGGCTCCTCCAGTCATATTGAGCTGAATCATTGAGTAATGAAAGCTGGTTTGATTTGTCACAGTTTTCAAGATCTCTGCTTGCTGTCAGTGAATAGGGGCATTCTTACTTACACCCATACCATATACAGTTACAGATTTGTTACAGTTGTATTGAGCCTAGACAATTCTCTGTGAGCATCAGTAGCAGAAATATCTGGCTTGTTCTGATAGATTGCTTGTCACAAACTTACCTGTCTGGACTCCAGCGGTGAGATCTCCAGCGTCAGGGGGACTGCGCCAGGAGAGACAGGCAGCTAGCTATGCTCCTGTTTCTGTCTGCATTTGGATTGCTTCTATTATTGACCTTGGCTTGCCTTTGACCACTCTCTCTCGTGTTTTGGTACTGTGTTTCTTGTCTGGTTCTGACTTCGGCTTGGCTTTCTGACTCCATCTCTGTGTTGTTCTGTGTGTGTATGTCTTGCACTTTAGCAGAGTAGGGAATGTCGACCAGTTGCAGACTTGCCGTCTAGGGCTTGCACTGCAAGTGGGCAGGGAAAGTGGACGGGGTTCCAGTTAGGGCTCACTGTCTGTGTATTCCTGCCTACTGTGGTTACATTATGGCTGGCCTTAACATTTTTTCCCGAGTGACCTAAGTGTTATGGATACCATGGCATCATTAGTCATCCAGATGAAGGGTATTGCCCAATTGGTCCCGGACTTGGCAGAGACAGTACAGCAGCAAGGGTCCCTGTTGTTTCGGCTCCCTTACCACTAGAACCGAAAGTAAAACTCCCTGACCGGTTCTTTGGTGATCGTAAATGTTACCTTTCAGGAGAGCTGCATTTCCATCTTAGGCCTCATTCATCTGGGGTGGAAGCCCAGAGGGTGGGCATTATAATGTCCCTACTTCAGGTGGACCGGCAGGAGTGGACATTTTCCCTGTCACTCCACTCCCCTAAATTGTTTTCTGTGGATCGCTTCTTTTTCTCATTAGGTCTCCTGTATGATGAGCCAACAGGGCAGCTAATGTGGAGAGTCAGCTTCTGTCTTTGTGTCAGGGCAAACGACCAGTGGAGGAGTACTGTTCAGAAGGTCACAATTTAGACTGTGCCTTTCTGACACACTGAAAGATCTTCTTGTTAACCATCCTACCTCAGGTTCCCTTCAACTCCACAGCCGTCTTAGCAAACATAAGTGAGAGAGCTCTATGTCCATCCCTCTTCTCTTTACTCTGTCCCTAAACCTTCTGTATCCAAGACCCCTGAGAAGTCTGAGGAGCCCATGCATGTCGGTGCCATGTTCTCTCAGCAGCAGGAGGAACATCACCTGAAGAATGGTCTGTGCTTCTACTGCGGCAGCCCTGCTCATCAACTACGGTCCTGTCCAGCTAAAGGCATAAAACTTCAGCGTTTGAGTGATGAACAGGTAGGTCTCTCAGACGTACAGGCATTTCTCAAAAGTTCACTTGCCTGCTAATTTATCTTAACTAAGTGAGGTCCTCAGTGCTCGAATTATTGCTTGTCTGTGCAGCTCTCTGGTCTAGATATGGAAGAGGGTCCTATTCCTGGGTTCATCAGGGACTTCCAGGAATGTATTTTCCAAGAAGGCTTCTGGAGCTTTACCTCCTCTCAGGAATATTATTGCGCAATTCAGCTGGTCCCTGGTGCTAAGGCTACTTTCACACTAGCGGCACGGACCTCCGGCAGACTGTTCTGTCGCTAGTGACCGTGTGCCCCCGGACTGCCGCTCCGTCCCCATTGACTATAATGGGGGCGGGGGCGGAGTTCCAGCGAGGCACGGCAGCACACGGCGAGAGGCTGCCGGAATAAAACTACGACATTTCCGACATTTATTCCGGCAGCCTCTCGCCGTGCACTGCCGTGCCTCGCCATAACTTCGCCCCCATTATAGTCAATGGGGATGGAGTGGCAGTCAGGGGGCACACGGTCACTAGTGGCTGGATGGATCCGACAGGCTTTTCACCCGACGGAACAGCCTGCCGGAGGTCCGTGCCCCTAGTGTGAAAGTAGCCTAAACTTCCCAAGGGGAGAATCTTCAATCTTTCTGGGCCTGAAAGACGGGCTATGAAAGACTATATTCAGGACAGTCTAAAACAAAAAGGGCATATGTGACCATTTGTATCTACTGTATGGGCAGGCTTAAAGTGTGAGCCGTTGGGTCTCTCAAGGCTCTTCAACAGTTTCTTGGCTTTGCTAATTATTATGGCAAATTCATTGAAAATGTTTCTGTTATTGGCAAACCGTTGACTGACTTAACCAGGAAGTGAGCTGATCTTCTCCATTGGTCTCCTGAGGCTCTGTCCGCGTTTGATACGTTGAAAGGAAGTTTCGTTCAGGCGCCTGTACTCATCCAGCCAGACGTAACTCAACCTTTTGTTGTTGAGATGGACGCCTCTGAGGTAGGAGTGGGTGCTGTACTATCTCATGGGTCATCTTCCTTAACTAATTTGAGATCCTGCATCTTTTTCTCTAGAAAATTCTACTTTGCCAAGAAGAACTATGATATTGGCAATTGTGAACTGTTGGGCATCAAGTGGGCCTTTGAGGAGTGGCACCACCTATTAGAGTGGGCTCAGCACCAAATCACGGTGCTTATGGATCACAAAAACTTGATTTATTTAGATACTGCAAGCTCTTTAATCCCTGGCAAGCACAAAGGGCCTTGTTTTTCACAAGGTTTAACTTTGTAGTTACTTATTGTCCTGCGTCTGGTAATGTGATGTCGATACAGTTGAATGCTGCGGCCAGGCATGGGAACGATGTCTCTCTGCACCGCTGTTCCCTCTGATCCCGACTTGATGATATGGGGAAGGGGGTGAGGAGCACTATGGGGGCATCTACTAGAGGAACTATATAGGGGTTTTTAAAATGGCACACATTCTGGGGTTCTATGGGGACATTTGTTCTACTGGGGGCACTAAGAGGAGGTTGTAGTGTACGGGGACTGTAATGCCCGTCACTACAAAAGTGTCACTTGGTGTGCTGTCGTCCCCCCTTATTTATGGGGAAGTTAGTATATGTCATCTTTATAAATTGTCATGTAATTTTATGTATTTCCCTGTTACTATGACACTTGCATGTACAGGCCTGCTAGGGGTGTCATTCCAGCTTCTAGTCACTAGAGGGAGCTAGAGAGCCCTAGTTTATATAAGGCCCAGTCAGGGAAGCAAAAGTCAGTCTAGTTTAGAGTTCAGAAGTTTCTAGAGTCTGAGGAAGCTGAGAGAGAGACAGGGGCAAGCTCAGAGAAGCAAGAGGTACTCAAGACAACAGAGGAGGTACTTTATAAAGATAAAACCAAGGATATACGCCAGAGCTAGGGTATTGGGCCTTGGAGAAGATTTTCTATGTCCCAGGATCAGTCAGGAATAGAGTGCAAGCTCCTGTACTGCAAGTCCTGTGTTTAACACTCTGAAGTCGCCTTGCTATATCCGTATTGCCTGCATCAAATGTACTGCAACACACTGTCTGCAAAGGAACTGCGTTTCCAGCTATGGCCATGTTTGATGACTACTAAAGTTTTAGTTCTGCTTTAACATCACGTGGTTCCTCAGTTATTCCTGCTATCAGCAAACGGCGTGCCACCGTTTAATTGGCACTGGCGTCACGAACATTTCTCATCATCACTTGCCCTTGCAGAGAGTCAGCCGTCTCAGGTTAGTGTCTATTGCACTACAACACCCAGGAACATTTCTAAACACAACTTGAGTACGCTGCACCTCTCTTTTGGCGTCACGAACAGGATACGCACGCTTTCTAGTGCAAGAAGCGTTAACTTTGTGCCTTATACAGTTGCCCTGTGACCAAAGTGACAAATTGCCTGTTTATTTAAAGTGGACTTTGTGAACTGAAAAACATACCAAAAGTGTTCCTAAAACCTCTAAAAAGCGCTGTGCAGTGTTGCGCTACCAAGAGGAAGAAAATCGCCACATTGGAGTGTGGTTTTGTGGACTTTTTACAATCCTGCTTGCTGTCAGTGAATGGACAGCGTTTTGCTAAAGATGGCCACCGGCCGCCTGGAGTAAAGTTTCCCGCGCTGCTGAGGACATTCGTGGGTGGATCCCTGCAAAGACACAGAGAGTCCCGCCCCTCGTCATCATCGCACCGCCGCGGCCCTGTTTCTTCTACGTCACCGCGTACTCAGGACGTCCGGAATCTATCGAGACTTGGACTGCGCAAACCCGGGGATACCGGTAAGAACTTGTAACCAGAGGGAAGGGGATTGTTCCGGCCCCTTTAGTCACCAGCGGCCACATCGCAATAAGCTACCATGTCAGAACCGGGAGTGCCTGAGCAGCCGGCCCCGGGAGAGCTTGCGGCTCCTAATCATCCTACAGCCCCCAGCATGATGCCCTTTACCATGCCTTACTATTTCGGGGCCCCATGGTTCCCCCGCTACAGAGGAGAGACCCATACCCTAAGGGACTTTAAAGAAAACTTGCTGGCATTATTCAAACTGTAGGTAATGTAGAAAGGTGAAAAAATAGCGGCACTCACCAGTGTGGTCAAAATATTGCTGCTTTATTGTAATCCACAAAAACATCAGGCAGTGGGGGAGAGGCAGTTCACTGCACGCACAGGTCAGCGGCGGCCGTTTCGCGCTAAATGCGCTTCATCAGGCTGAACGTCAATGCGTGCTGGTGCACAGCTCCTTTTTAAGTGCCGGCGTGAGCTGCTGTCATGGAAACTGACAACTCAGGTCACGTCCGCACTGGGGAGATAATTAAAGTAACATACATGTTAAAACAATGTGCAAGTAATGCGCATACAATCGTCAAAGAAAGCGCACATATAGAACACAGTAAATGGGGGGGAAAAAAAGAAGAAAGAGAGTGGAAGCCCTGCATACTTGGGATGTTACAAAAACGGACTTAGATCATTTCTATCATTGAGTCCTAATTCCCCCAGGGCTCCCGTACGCAATACCCATTTGGCTTCTCTCTGTAGCAGGAGGCGGTGTCTATCTCCCCCTTGAGGGGGCGTGGATACGACTTCCAACCCGGAAAAACAGATACACTTCGTGTCACCATTGTGCACACTTCTGATGTGTTCTATCAGTCTCGGACAACCTTTGCCGGTTTTGATAGAATTGAAGTGTTCTCTTATCCGTTCGAAGAGGCATCTAATGGTTTTACCGATGTAAAACCGTCCACACGTGCACATCAATAAGTAAACCACATAGGTACTCCGGCAATTAATAAATTGATTGACTTTATGCCGAATGCCGGCAAATTCAACAATCTTTTTCTGCGGATTATTGGTGCAAAGTGAACAATTTCCACACCTGTAATTACCATTAGGTCGATTACTTGTGAGCCAATTTTTACTGCTGTCTTTTTGGAGCCTACTTCTAACAATTTTGTCTTTAACTGTGTGACTCCTTCTAAAGGAGATAAGGGGTCTCTGTCCTGTCAGCTCATTTAGAGTTGCGTCCCTCCTTAAAACGTCCCAGTTTTTGAATATGACTGATCGGATGCGGTCAGCCATAGGGCTGTATTTAAAGGAGAACGCAAATCTGCTGCTTTTTGCTGTATCTGCACCTTTCTCCCCTCTCCGATTCTCACCCCTCAAGAGATAATCTTGTGAGAAAATTTCCTCTACCTTTTCCATATCTTTATTGAGTGTATTTTCAGGGTAACCTCTCTTCATTAGACGGTGTTTGAGGTCATTCGCCTGTCTACGATAACCACTGTCTCTGCTGTTTATACGTCTAAGTCTAATGAATTGACCGTATGGAACAGCTTTTTTGACACTCTCTGGGTGGAAGCTGTCGTGGTGGAGCAAGGAGTTGGTCGCCGTGGGCTTGCGAAAGCCCTCCGTGACCAACTCGTCGCCTTCCACCAAGACAGCCACATCCAGGAATTGCAATTTATCTCCCCCGAAGTTCACCGTAAAAGTCATGCCCATATCATTACCATTCATATAATCAACGAAATGATTGCACTCTTCCTCTGTACCTTCCCAGACTATGAATATATCATCTACAAACCGCAGATATGTCTTTAATTTGGACAGAAAGGGATTACTCACAGAATAAACATATCTATCCTCTAGTCTGGAAAGGTACATATTAGCGAAGGTGCAGGAGACGGGGGTCCCCATAGCTGTGCCGAGTTTTTGTCTGAACCACTCGTCCTCAAATTGGAATATATTGTTAGTTAAAACAAATTTGAGCGCCTCTCCTACAAACTCACAATATACAGGGCTCTTACCCAGGTTCACCACGATGTCAAGGATAGCCTCCACACCGGCATCATGAGGGATGCGGGTGTAGAGGCTCTCCACATCGAGGGAAACCAGATGGTAATTCTTCTGCCAACAAATATCCTTCAGGGCCAATAAAAAATCATTGGTGTCCCTGAGGTAGGCGGGGGCGCTACTTAGTATCGGTCGCAACAGCCAATCCAAATACTTGGAGATAGGCTCAGTCACCGAGCCAATCCCCGCGACGATAGGACGTCCCGGGGGGTGGCTCAGCGACTTGTGGATCTTCGGAAGAAAATACCATGAAGGTTTGGCTGGTGAGACCGGGACAAGTTTTTCCAACAGGTTTTTAGGTAAAAAACCAATCCCTATATATTTCTTGACAAGGGATTGTAGTGACGACTGGATATCTGGCAAGGGGTCCCCCCGTAACCTTTCATATACCCCTGTATCACCCAGTTGTCTAAGGGCTTCGTTGACATAGAATTCTCTGGACATGAGAACTATATTGCCCCCCTTGTCCGCTGGTTTTACTATTATATCCTTCTGTGAACGTAGCCATTGTAGGGCTTTTTGTTCCTCGCTAGTGATATTGGGTTGGGCGGTAGAATATATTACCGCTTTAATATCCCTCATGACTTGGTATTGGAAGATATCAATGCTACTCCCAGCGGGCATAGGGGGGCAAAAAGTGGAACCGACTCCACCACTAAATGGTACGACGGACGCATCGCAGGGGGATGCCTCAGTGGTATCCATTCCAGCTAGGAATGCTAGGCAGGCTTGTTCCTCTTCACTCAATTTATTTGATATTTGGAAGGCTCCAGAGTCCATCTGAAGTGGTACTTCTCCCAATGTTGTGGCTGGCTTCTGTGGGGTATCTTTGAAAAGCTTGTGCAGATAAAGCTTGCGGGTGGCTTTGAACAGATCAACCTCGAAGGTTGTTGGATCAAATTTTTCGGTCAGGCTATAACCAAGTCCTTTGTTCAGGATTTTAACACACCCAGGTGGTAATGGGTGACCAGACAAATTGATCACTAAATTTTCCTCTGAGTGGAGGGGGTCGTCTACTTCCTCCAGGAGACTTGTTTCTTCTCTCTTCCTGACTTCCTGACACTTGTTGTTTTTCCTGTTCTTTCTCCCTCCTCTTCTGATCCTTTTACTAAAGGGTCACATGGCTCTCTTACAGAATTGGCTGGTAGATGGCCGGGATCATCCGAAATACTGGAGTCGGAATCTGTTGTCCAATAGTCATTATTTTGACGTCGAGGAATTTTCTTCCTTTGTTGTCTTTTATTATTAAATCTTTTCCTAGTATTCCAATTAAAAATGGTACCGGTGTCATAATCGTGTTTGTCTCTGACAAATTTATCTTTTTTTCGTTCTTTTACCTCTGCTTGTATGACAGTTAATTTTTTGCTTAACTTCTTTTCAAAGGCGTCCATTAAGGTTTCAGATAATCTGGATTCCAGCTCTCCTCGGGCTTTATCCAGTTCGTCTTTGATGATGTCATACTCTTTTATATCTCTTTTCAATACAGTTTCTAGTATTTGCAGAGAGAAACTCATGTGCAGTAACTGCCATTCTTTTAAAAACAAATCATTATGTTCAAACTGTGCGGGAACCTTGTAAATCCTTAAGCCCCTAGGCACTCTTCCACTTTCTCGATAAGATTTCAGTGATTCAACTGTCCAGAAGAGACGAATCTCCTTATCTGCCAGTTGCGCAACTTTAGCTTCAAGTGCGCGAGTGCTTAAATTTTGCAGGGCGTCTTTGGCGTTGCATTGTGTGAAGAAATCCTCTACCCCCTGTCTGCCTTCCAGTAAGGATTGGCTGGATACCTCTGTAGCCATATCATAAAGATAGTTGCAAAATACGGATCTGGTGTACTGATGAGCCGGTAAAGTGCAGTGTGCTCTAGCCCCGAAAGAACAGTCCAGAAACAATGTAGCAAAAACAAGATAGGGTCGGCACCACTCACGGCGGCTCGGCGTGCAAGCGTGTCAGAATCCAATGCAGGATATGGCTGTGGAGGACACACACAGACGGCGGTGCTCAGCTATGAAAGCAAGACTCAAACTGAAGGTAATGTAGAAAGGTGAAAAAATAGCGGCACTCACCAGTGTACCCCATAAATGCCGACCAGCAAATGGAAATCCTGCTAGCGCAGCTGGAGGGAGCTGCCCGCAGGGAGGTATTATCCTGGCCTGCTACTGAGCGGAGTACTCTAGAGCAGATATTCACCCGCCTCAGGGCCACTTTTGAAACTAGGACTGCCTCAGAGATAAAGATGCACTTCTTTGGCAAGAAACAGAAGTCCGGTGAGTCCCTCCGTGACTTTGCCCTATCACTTCAGGAGGCTTTAGGGGCTGTAATTCAGATAGATCCCAAAGAGGCTGATAACCGGGACCAGACCCTGAGGGAACAATTTATCAACGGGGTGTCTAGTGAACAAATAAGGACCCAATTAAAGATGTTGTCCGCCCAGCACCCTAACAGTGCCTTTCTGGACTTTAAAGAACTGGCTATAAAAATTCTGGGGTCCGCAGTATCTCCTGAGTTGAGCACCCCACCTGAATCATCAGCCTGCAGGCCAAAACCGCTTATCACTAACCGAGCTGAGGCCGGCCAAGCTGTTCAAGTGTCAACTACCGATACTATTGCCATGCTGACAGAGCAAGTAAATCACCTCACTAAAAGTCTAGAGAAAGTGTGCAGAAAAATAGAGGAATGGGAAAAACCCATAATGACAGAAGAAGAATTCCTGTCACCTCCTAGGCCGTTCCCACCTCCATACCAAGAGACTCACCCCAGGGATCCTGGGAGGCGTAATAGAGATCGCAAGCGGCCCGTGTGTACATACTGCAAAAAGCTGGGACACATAGAATCCACGTGCTGGCAGTTAAACGGGCAACCCCTGAGGCTGAGGACCAACCCTCGGGAGGTAGAACACTAGGTCCAGAGGATCCAAATTGGATGCCACGGTATGTAGGATCCCATCCTAAAATCAATATAGAGATCAACGGGGTCCCCTTTGAAGCCCTATTAGATACTGGGTCTCAGGTCACTACTATTCAGCTGCCCGCCTTTGAAAGATTCTGGGACACTAACCAATTGACCCAGCCGCCTGAATCCTGGGTGGAGATTATCGCCAGCAATGGCAAACCAGTAAAGGTTCATGGATACTGGGAACCCACCCTGCAGGTGGGAGAAGTAACCTTACCGCAACAGGGGGTGATAGTAGTACAGGCCGGCGACAGAGGAGGACATCCTGTCATTCTAGGCACCAATGTCTTCAAAAACTGTTATTCAGAAATACTTGCTGTATTACATCAGACATTGCCCACTGCTTCCTCTGCATCCAGGAGGGTGATTAAAAAGACTATTACTGTGTTAAGTGCCCAGCAGAGGCTTGCTAATGGGAAAGGAGAAATTTGTACTGCCAGGATTAGTGATATTAAGCCTGTGACTTTGCCTCCTAATTCTCAAACTCTTTTATGGTGTCGTGCTGTCCTGGGAGTCCAAGGCCGAGATTATCCAGCCCTGGTGGAACCAATCCAGATGGAGGATTACCCTTATGTGAGAGCTGCCAGGTGCCTGGTGAACGTCTCCCAAGGTAAAGTACCTGTCCGTCTGATTAACCTGAGTGATCATCCTGTTGCGCTTACTAAGCATTGCCGTGTTGCCCAGCTGTCCCAGGTGTCCTTCCAAGACATCATTCGTCTTCCAGTGACAGAAAAGCCACCAGCTGCAGTCAGCGGACGTCCGTCGGTGACCCAGCCACAAGTGCCCTGGTGGGAAGAGCTCCATGTGGGGGACGAGACTACCCCCCAACAACAACAAGAAGGGATTATACAGCTTGTCAAAGAGTACCACCAGGCCTTCAGTAAGCATGCTACTGATTATAGAGAGGTGAGTGCCATACAACACACCATACCTACTGGCTCTCATCCTCCTATCAAGGAGAGATACAGACCCTTACCACCTACTTCATATCAGACTGTAAAAGAAATGATCCAAGAGATGAAAGACTCTAATGTAATCCGGGACAGCCGTAGTCCGTGGGCTGCACCCCTGGTCCTTGTAAAGAAGAAGGATGGTGGTATCCGTTTCTGTGTGGATTATAGGAAAATTAATCAAATAACCCACAAAGATGCATACCCACTGCCCCGCATTGAGGAGTCCCTAACTGCTCTGGGCTCCTCTGCCTATTTCTCCACATTGGACTTGACCAGTGGCTACTGGCAAGTACCCATGGCCCCTGCAGATAGGGAAAAGACTGCTTTCACTACTCCCATGGGCCTGTTCGAATTCAATTGTATGCCGTTCGGGCTATGTAATGCCCCAGGAACTTTCCAGAGACTAATGGAGCGGTGTTTGGGTCACAAAAACTTCGAAACAGTGCTGCTGTATCTAGATGACGTCATTGTGTACTCAAAAACATATGAAGACCATCTGAAACATTTGGCAGAAGTATTTGAAATCCTTATCAAATATGGCTTGAAGGTAAAGCCATCCAAGTGTCACCTGCTCAAACCTGCAGTAAGATACCTGGGGCATGTGGTAAGCGGAGAGGGAGTGCAACCTGACCCTGATAAGTTAGCGGCTGTCCGTAATTGGCCGGTTCCTACTACTGTCAAGGAAGTGAGGGGTTTCCTTGGTTTTGCCGGCTACTATAGACGTTTTATCCCCCATTTTGCTCAAATAGCTGATCCTATCCAGGAACTTCTGCGGGGACAACCCAAGAAAAGTCCTAGAACTCCTGTGCCCATTGAGTGGAATGAGGAAAGAGAGATAGCGTTCCAATTGCTAAAAAAGAAACTGACCGAGCCTCCTGTGTTAGGTTATCCAGATTATAGCAAGCCTTTCCATCTTTATACCGATGCTAGCAAGCGAGGCCTGGGAGCTGTGTTAGCCCAAATCCAAGAGGGAAAAGAGAGAGTGATAGCATATGCAAGCCGCTCCCTGAAAGGAGCTGAGAAAAATGACCAGAATTATAGTTCCTTCAAACTAGAGTTCCTGGCATTAGTGTGGGCGGTGACAGAAAAATTCAAGGATTATCTAGCCGCCACCCCGTTCATTGCATTCACTGACAATAACCCTCTGGCACATCTAAATACAGCTAAATTAGGGGCCTTGGAGCAGAGATGGGCCTCTCGCCTCGCCAACTATGATTTCTCTGTAAAATATCGTGCTGGACGTACTAATGATAATGCTGATGCTTTATCCAGGCTTCCCACAGAGACAGCTCCTGATGATGTGCGAGATGCTTGGGAAGATGTAGAGATGCCGGCTTTCTATAACAAATTTGCTCAACAGGATCAGGCTCGAGCTACCAATGACAGAGCTGCAGTTCCTTCACCCTCCAGTAGGCCTGATCCTAAAGAAGAAAGGTGGGTGAAACTACAGTCTGAAAGTAGAGTGCTGGGTGAGTTGTTGGACTTCATTACTAGTGGCAGAGCCCCTGAGAGGATTCGGCGTAAGAGTGCAGATCCTGAGCTCATCAAACTGTGGAGACAGCGCCATCAACTCTTCATACAAAAGGGCCTATTGCTACGGAGAAGCCTAGACCCAGTGTCCAACGAGAGAGTGCACCAGATTCTCATACCCCGACGAGATGCAGGTATGGTGTTGGAGATGTACCACAATCAATCCGGTCACTTTGGGGTCCAAAAGACTGAGGCTACTATCCGCCAGCGGTTTTACTGGGTGGGCATGAGAGAAGACATGGAGAAGTGGTGTCGAGAGTGTGTAGCCTGTGCCTTAAAACGGAGTGAGCACCATGATCAGAGGGCACCACTGAGACCCATTGTAAGTACCCGTCCTCTTGAACTTGTCGCCATCGACCATGTGAAACTGGAGCCTAGTCGCTCAGGGTATGCTTATGCCATGACTATTATTGACCATTTCACAAAGTTTGTTGTAGCAGTGCCTGTGAGAGACCAGACAGCCAAGACTACAGCCGAAATGTTCTGGAAGCACTTCCTCCTGCCCTATGGATGTCCAGAAAAGATCCTCACCGATCAAGGACCTGCTTTTGAGTCCCATCTGTTCCATGAACTGTGCTGCTTACACAACTGTAAGAAGATCCGGACAACAGCCTACCATCCTCAAGGTAACGGATTATGTGAAAAAATGAATCAGACCTTGATAGAGATGCTGAGGGCCGTGCCTCCTGAGAACAGAGGAGATTGGCCCAGTCTGTTGCCACAGCTCATGTTCACATACAATCATACCATACATTGTTCCACCGGGTATACCCCTTTTTACTTGATGTTTGGGCGCCAAGGGACATTGCCTGCTGATCATTCATTGGACATACACGTACCTGATTGCATTAACCCATTACCTAACACCGACTGGGTTGCTGAACATCAAAGGCGATTGAATACAGCCAAAGCCATTGTTCAGGAACGTATGGACTATGCTAGGGACCGACAGCAGAGAGACTATGATCAAGCAGCCCATGCAGAACCCTTGACAATAGGGGCCGTGGTATGGTTAAAGAATAACCGCCGTACCAGTAAACTGGACAGTAAATGGGAGCGAAGTCCCTATGTTGTCACGGCAATCCCAAATGTTGAAACTCACACTTATGAGATCACCCGGGAAGACAAGGGATCCCAAATTGTACACCGAAACCGGTTAAAGCTCTGCCTGACACCAGAACCTAGTGCCGAGAGTTCTGGATCTGAATATCCTGTGTCAGAGTCAGCAATACAGCCCGAGGATCCTATGCAGGCTGTTAGTAATCTGAGGTATGACGCTGATCCCATGCATTGGCTTCTGACACCTTGGTTGAACTTGCTGGTGCCTGCTCCGGCACCTACTGTAACTTCACCTCCGGAAGAGCTGGTTCAAGATGCCCCAGATCCAGTTCCCCCTCTAGTGGATCTAATTGTTCTAATTGTTCCAGTTGTTCCAGTTGTTCCTGACCAAGATCTCCCTGATGGAGACCCTCCTGTTGCTCCTCTCTCTTCTACCTCGTTGCTAAGGGAAGAGGAGACCCCTGTTTTGAGAAGGTCTACCCGGATGACCAGGGGACGCCCGCCAGTCCGTTTAGGAGACTTTGATTATTCTGGTGGTGTCTCCTCCCAAACAGTTGCCACTGGCAATACCTTACTTGACATTTGTGCGCAAGAATGGACTCCTCCACGTGAGCCCTTGCCTGTGATACACCCACAGGAAACTCCTGGGTAGTTCCGTTTTTATACTGT
This sequence comes from Bufo bufo, assembly GCF_905171765.1. Taxonomy (NCBI): domain Eukaryota; kingdom Metazoa; phylum Chordata; class Amphibia; order Anura; family Bufonidae; genus Bufo; species Bufo bufo. The sequence continues at coordinate 623,038,196 of NC_053392.1, read as the reverse complement.
TTTATCTATTGTGCTGTTCTATTATGGACTTATTCATTGTCATGGACTATCCTGGTTATAATGTTACGCTGTGCCAGGTCAGCGCCCCAGTTCCATTCACTATCCTGAGAAGAAGAGAACGACGCCCCTTGTCACCACCCTTCACCGTTGCCAATTGGACCTGATATGAATGTAAATGCAGATGAATTACATATATGTATGCCTGCATGTTTCTTTTTCTGTTTCAGGTAGAGATTCCAGTTGGGCGAGCCCTGATGGAGTACGAGGTCGTACTCAGCTTAAAGCAGTGGGGTATGTAGTGTACGGGGACTGTAATGCCCGTCACTACAGAAGGGTCACTTGTGTGCTGTCGTCCCCCCTTATTTATGGGGAAGTTGGTATATGTCATCTTTATAAATTGTCATGTAATGTAATGTTATGTATTTCCCTGTTACTATGACACTTGCATGTACAGGCCTGCTAGGGGTGTCATTCCAGCTTCTAGTCACTAGAGGGAGCTAGAGAGCCCTAGTTTATATAAGGCCCAGTCAGGGAAGCAAAAGTCAGTCTAGTTTAGAGTTCAGAAGTTTCTAGAGTCTGAGGAATCTGAGAGAGAGACAGGGGCAAGCTCAGAGAAGCAAGAGGTACTCAAGACAACAGAGGAGGTACTTTATAAAGATAAAACCAAGGATATACGCCAGAGCTAGGGTATTGGGCCTTGGAGAAGATTTTCTATGTCCCAGGATCAGTCAGGAATAGAGTGCAAGCTCCTGTACTGCAAGTCCTGTGTTTAACACTCTGAAGTCGCCTTGCTATATCCGTATTGCCTGCATCAAAGTTACTGCAACAAACTGTCTGCAAAGGAACTGCGTTTCCAGCTATGGCCATGTTTGATGACTACTAAAGTTTGAGTTCTGCTTTAACATCACGTGGTTCCTCAGTTATTCCTGCTATCAGCAAACGGCGTGCCACCGTTTAATTGGCACTGGCGTCACGAACATTTCTTACCATCACCTGCCCTTGCAGAGAGTCAGCCGTCTCAGGTTAGTGTCTATTGCACTACAACACCCAGGAACATTTCTAAACACAACTTGAGTACGCTGCAAGGTATTTGTTTGTATTGGCACACAGTAGTGGGCGGCGAACTGGCACACATTATAAGGGGGAATTTTTTGTCACACATTATAGGTACAAACCGGATTCCAAAAAATTTGGGACACTATACAAATCGTGAATAAAAACTGAATGCAATGATGTGGAGGTGCCAACTTCTAATATTTTATTCAGAATAGAACATAAATCACGGAACAAAAGTTTAAACTGAGAAAATTTACCATTTTAAGGGAAAAATATGTTGAATCAGAATTTCATGGTGTCAACAAATCCCCAAAAAGTTGGGACAAGGCCATTTTCACCACTGTGTGGCATCTCCCCTTCTTCTTACAACACTCAACAGACGTCTGGGTACCGAGGAGACCAGTTTCTCAAGTTTAGAAATAGGAATGCTCTCCCATTCTTGTCTAATACAGGCCTCTAACTGTTCAATCGTCTTGGGCCTTCTTTGTTGCACCTTCCTCTTTATGATGCGCCAAATGTTCTCTATAGGTGAAAGATCTGGACTGCAGACTGGCCATTTCAGTACCCGGATCCTTCTCCTACGCAGCCATGATGTTGTGATTGATGCAGAATGTGGTCTGGCATTATCTTGTTGAACAATGCAGGGTCTTCCCTGAAAGAGATGACGTCTGGATGGGAGCAGATGTTGTTCTAGAACCTGAATATATTTTTCTGCATTGATGGTGCCTTTCCAGACATGCAAGCTGCCCATGCCACACGCACTCATGCAACCCCATACCATCAGAGATGCAGGCTTCTGAACTAAGCGTTAATAACAACTTGGGTTGTCCTTGTCCTCTTTGGTTCGGATGACATGGCGTCCCAGATTTCCAAAAAGAACTTTGAATCGTGACTCGTCTGACCACAGAACAGTCTTCCATTTTGCCACACTCCATTTTAAATGATCCCTGGCCCAGTGAAAACGCCTGAGCTTGTGGATCTTGCTTAGAAATGGCTTCTTCTTTGCACTGTAGAGTTTCAGCTGGCAACGGCGGATGGCACGGTGGATTGTGTTCACTGACAATGGTTTCTGGAAGTATTCCTGAGCCCATTCTGTGATCTCCTTTACAGTAGCATTCCTGTTTGTGGTGCAGTGTCGTTTAAGGGCCCGGAGATCACGGGCATCCAGTATGGTTTTACCGCCTTGACCCTTACGCACAGAGATTGTTCCAGATTCTCTGAATCTTCGGATGATGTTATGCACAGTTGATGATGATAGATGCAAAGTCTTTGCAATTTTTCGCTGGGTAACACCTTTCTGATATTGCTCCACTCTCTTTCTGCGCAACATTGTGGGAATTGGTGATCCTCTACCCATCTTGGCTTCTGAGAGACACTGCCACTCTGAGAAGCTCTTTTTATACCCAATCATGTTGCCAATTGACCTAATTAGTGTTAATTGGTCTTTCAGCTCTTCGTTATGCTCAAATTTACTTTTTCCAGCCTCTTATTGCTACTTGTCCCAACTTTTTGGGGATTTGTTGACACCGTGAAAATTGGAATCAACGTATTTTTCCTTTAAAATGATACATTTACTCGGATTAAACGTTTGATCTGTCATCTACGTTCTATTACAAATAAAATATTGACATTTGCCATCTCCACATCATTGCATTCAGTTTTTATTCACAATTTGTTTAGTGTCCCAACTTTTTTGGAATCCGGTTTGTAGAATTATTACTACTGGGGGCATTATGATGAGCTTTATTACTACTGGGGGACTATGGGAAACATGAATACTAGTAGAGGCACAATGAGGGCATTATTGCTATTGGGGGGCACTGTTAACAATATGCACTAAATTATTACTATTGGTGAAGAGCACTATTACTGTGGGGGGTACCCTGGTACAGTATCAGCTTAGCACAATTTTTTTTTGGGTGAAATTTTGTTTACACTATTACTGTCAGGGGCACTATTTGCTGGATGCAATTATTTTTTAGGGCGCTGTGTGCCAATAATTATTGAAGGGGGAACTATCTGCATTGTAATAGTATTTTCAGGGGGACTGTTTCTGCCGTATAGTATTGGGGAGCACGGCAGGCACAGTATTGGGGGTGGCAGGATGGTGTGTTCAGGTGGTGGGAGGATGATGGAAAAGTAAGAAACTAATATATCTGTCAGACTCTGCAGAGACAAGAGATGGCTGACAGAAATCATTATGGTGGTCTGGTCTGATCGGAGAAGATAAGGAAAGGGAACATCTACATGAAAGGAGACATCACTGGATGTAAGAGATATGGGGCACTTTATTACCCTGTATGTTTTGTAGCGCTCTATGTAATGTTAGGAAGGAAGAGGTTCGGTTGAGAATTTGACATGGGAATTGGAAGGAGGGGGGTGCTGGTTCAGTTTTCTTCAGTTGTCTGGCCTGGATACCTGTGTAGCAAATCCTAGCAACCGCTTAAAGAGTGACTGTCAGCAGGATCAATCCTATTAAACCATACATACTGTCCGGTATGGTTAATCCTGCTGATTAAAATGATACCTGCCTTGTGAAAATTGGTTGTGATGTTCCCAAGAAAAAAGGTATTTACTCTTTATGCAACTGGAAGGCTGCAGAGCACCAAGGGGCGGGGCCTGTCTCCTCAGCTCTCCAGTGCTGGCCACGCCCCTCAGTCCACTGAAGCCCTCAGTTCCATAAAGAATAAAATATATTTTTCTCGGGAACATCACAACCAATTTTCACAAGACAGGTGTCATTGTAATCAACAGGATCAACCCTACAAGACAATATGTTTGTTTTAATAGGATTGATCCTGCTGACAGGTGATCTTTAAGCTTTGGCATGGTTTTTGATAAAGTACTATGCTTTTAACTCTACAGCTTAGTCATATGGGTTGTCATTCAGCTTCCCAGGAACTAATATAATTAAGGAATGACCAAATGCAATTTATTATAAGAAAGATGAGGACGGTTCAAGGTTTTCTATTTCCGGGAGATATTTTTGCTTCTCCAGCCCTGTCCTATAACAAAGCCCATTATACCTGATCTCACTGGACGGTAATTGAAAGACACAGAAGGTAAATGTTCTGCAGTCAGGGACGAGGTCATCACGATGCGGCAGATGCACAGATTATTATTTGACTCCTACTACAGACCATTTTGGCATCATCTGAATCATCAGACATTTTTCTTGGGTTTCTTGAGTTAATGATGTGCATCCTCGCTGCCAAAACATGGAGGACCCCACACATTACTACCACAGTCTCTGCATCACCCCCACAGCAGGGATGCATCAGAGGCCGGTGTCATCATCATCGCACTGGGCCGGGCTGCATAGAGCTCAGGGCACAGACTAGAAGAGGTCCTTGTCTTGCACTGCATCCCTGACAGCAGAATGGAGGTAAGTAATTGAGTTTATTAATTTTATTTGGCAGCATGGTGATGGATCACAATGGGGTGGGGGCCATTATTTTGTAACTTGAGAAAGCACTATGGGGACATTGTGATGGTAAAAAGGAACATTTTTGTACTGCCATTTTTGGCATACATTATAAAGGGGCCACTATGGGGACATACATTCTACGGGGGGCACTAAAAGGGTTGTTTTTTGTACTGACACCTGTTATGAGGGAGCATTTTTGTACTGGCACATAAGGGGACATTTTTTGCACTTAGCGCACATTATAAGGGAGCATTTTTCTACTGGCACACATTGCAAGGTGGATTTATTTTAAAGGCAAACATTATAAGGGGTCATTTTTTGTACTGGCACACATTAAAGGGGAATTATTATTACTGGGGGAACTATGGGGACATTATTACTTCTAGGGTAGAGTTGAGCGAACTTGTGTTTTAAGTTCGGCGTCTAAAGTTTGGGTTCGGGTTATCGAAGAATCACGTTATGGGTTCCGCTACCACGGAATTTAGAATCCATAACCCGATTCTTCGATAACCCGAACCCGAACTTTAGACGCCGAACTTAAAACACAAGTTCGCTTAACACTATTCTAGGGGGAAAATGAGGGACATTATAACTAGAGATGAGCTGATTTTTCAAAGGTTTGTCAATTTTTAAAAAAAAATTTGGTTTGATCCGAATTTATTCGCGGTGAAAACAGCTATTTCCTGGCTGCAGAGAGCCTGTATAGTGGTGTAGAACATTGTGATTTGCAGTAACACGCATAGGGAGTCTACTGTGGAAGTAAAATAATACTCAGTATGACATGCAGATGACAGGCGTCACTCTTAGAATCACTGCACACCTCACTTATTTGGGCAGTTACGGAGCCAAAACTGACCAAATAACTCAAGTATGAACTCAGCCTTACAGGTCGATGTTAGCGCCAAGAAGAAGCGCACTCCTTTTACACCGTCGTCAGCTGATTCCACATAGATGTCTACAGAACCTGTTCTATTAAATGCTTATACAAGTAGAGCCCCCCCCCCCGACAGAGTGGAGAGGGTGTCAGCAGTGAGTTTGACGTCACTGATTATTTTGCCCTTCCTCTGATCCGTCAGAATAATAACCCCCAAAAAAGGATCCTGTCTGTGGAGCATCCGCCTTCACTCGGTCAGCATTTGGTCAGTAATCCATTAGTATCGCTAAAGCCCAAAAAAACTGGATTGAATCCAAAACAGAGATGACTCGTGAATGGAATATTTGCATGTCTTTTGTGTTTTGTACCCACTCCTGCTTTTGGTTCCCAAATCAAATCATAAGCCAATTCTGATGGGACCATACAGGCCTTATAGCTGCTACACAGACAGGATCCGTTGTGCGTCTCATTTTTCCTTTCTTCTGACAGATCAGAAGAAGGGTCAAATAAATGATGTCAGCCAGGCCGAAAGGCAAAATAGTGGCCCAGTCATAAAGTGGGGAGGGTGGGAACAGAATGAGAAGTCCACAGAGTGGCCCTATAACATAGTGTTCAGGTGGAACAGCATAAGGAGATGGCCACAGAGCGGCACAATGACAGAGTTTGGAGGTGGCGGCAGCAGCATCAGGAGACCACAGAGTGGCAAGGTGACATAGTGTGAAGGTGGCAGCAGCATCAGGAGACCACAGAGTGGCAAGGTGACATAGTGTGGAGGTGAAAGCAGCATCAGGAGGCCACAGAGTGGTAAGGTGACATAGTGTAGAGGTGGCAGCAGCATCAGGAGACCACAGAGTGGCACGGTGACATAGTGAGGAGGTGGCAACAGCATCATGAGACCACAGAGTGACCCGGTGACAGAGTGGGGAGGTGGGTGGCAATAAGAATTCCAACTGAAAATGGTGGGTGAAATAAGGAACACTTGGCATCAGACGCTTGGCATTAGGAGGGTGGCAGAATCAGAATAGTAGCTGAGGCAGGTAGCCAGAAGAAACGGGTCTCTCTTGTCAAAGTGTTGGTGTGGCACCATGGATGATCAGGAATTGGTGGGTGGAAATCCTGACCCATGCCTGAATTATATTGACAAAGGTCAGTCTCTCCACCTTTTGGGCGGACAGGCGAGTTCTTCTTGGGGTAACTATGGCCCCCGCTGCACTAAACACCCGCTCTGATGCCACACTACTGGCCGGGCAGGACAGCTTTTTCAGGGCAAACTCTGCTAGTTGTGACCACAAATCAATTTTGGCTGCCCAGTATTCCAGAGTATCTTCAATGTGGGATGGCAGGGTACTGTCCAAGTATGCCACCACCTGCTGGTTCAGGTTCTGTTCTAGGTCTAGCTGCTGCTGCAGGTGATTAGTTTCTTCACTAGGCGGGTGAAGAAAGCTGCTCATCAGCGACTCTAGACTCAGGCTGCTGCTGATGGAGCTGGAGCTGCTCCTACCCCCCCCCCCCACCCTGCCACAGCAGCCATGGCAGAGAAATGCGAGTGCAGAGGGCCCCCCCAGTAAGACCTGCGAGAGGATGGACGATTGCGCAGATAGGCAGCGGCCAACTCACTACATAGGATGTCTCTATAGTAGTTCAGTTTGTCCTCCCTCTCAGCGGGTGTAAAAAAGGCCCCCATTTTGGACCGTAGCGAGGGTCCAACAAGGTGGAGAGCCAGAAGTCATCCCTCTGCCGAATGGCGACAATTCAGCTGTCACTACGCAATCAAGTGAGCATACATCGGGCCATTTGTGCAAGTGACTCGGAGGGACTCCCTGCCTCCATCTCCATTGCATACTGCCACGGTGTGTCTGGGTCCTCTGCCTCATCTTGCTCATCACCCTGTAGCTTCTCTGGCTGCTCCTGCTCCTCCTGTCCTGTCACCTGTGTGTAAAAACCACCCATTTCGCTACACATTGCTTGTGCTCTAAAGTCCTGCTTCTCCTCCAGTTCAGCCCCCACAGGACTCATGTGGCTGTGAGATCTAGGCGGCGCGTCTCCAGTCCCCTGACCAGCAAGATTTACCAGCATCTGTTACAGGACATGAATCAGTGTAATGATGTTGTTCATCCCGTAGTTCTGGTGACTGACAAATAACATGGCCTCCTCAAAGGGCCTGAGAAAGCAGCAGGTGTCATGCATGAGCTGCCACTGGCTGACATCGAAGTTACACAGAGGAGTACTCATGTCCGCTTGCATCATCAAGAAAACGTTTATGGCCTTTTCTCTGTTCGTATAGTAGGTCCAACATATGGAGGGTGAAATTCCAACAGGTGGAAACATTGCATATCAGCCTATGTTGGGGGATGCTGTTCTGCCGCTGCAGCTCAAGGAGGGTGTGCTTTGCGATGTAGGAGTGGCTGAAATGCATGCAAAGTTTCCTGGCCAATTTTAGGATGTCTTGCAGATGGGTGGAATATTGCAGGGGCGTCGTTAGGTCAAAACATTGTCCAGTGCCCCGAATATTTATGCTGGCAGCTGGTGGTGGGCTGAGGTTCTGTCAGGGCCGGGAAGAGCTATACTCACCTTTTACTTCCTGGTCCTCGGCGCTCCACTGTGAAGGCTGCGCAGACTATACAAGAGGATTACTAAGTGGAGAAGAGTGGCAGCATCCAGAGAAGGAACAGTGTTTCTTTTTTTTTTGGGGGGGGGGCTTATGGAGGCACTGGGGGCTGAAAAGCGGCTGCTGGGGGGCTGATATGAGGCACTGGGGGGCTGATGTGAGGCACTGGGGGGCTGAAGAGGGGCATTGGGGGCTGATGTGAGCCACTGGGGGGCTGAAGAGGGGCATTGGGAGCTGATGTGAGGCACTGGGGGGCTAAAGAGAGGCTGCTGGGGAGCTTAAGAGGGGAACTGGGGGGCTGAAGAGGGGCATTGGGGGCTGATGTGAGGCACTGGGGGGCTGATGTAAGGCACTGGGAGGCTGAAGAGAGGCTGCTGAAGAGAGGCTGCTGGGGGGCTGATATGAGGCACTGGGGTGCTGAAGAGGGACACTGGGGGGGGGGGCTGATATGAGGCACTGGGGGGCTGATATGAGGCACTGGGGTGCTGATATGAGGCACTGGGGACTGATATGATGTACTGGGGGGCTGAAGAGGGACATTGAGGGCTGGAGAGAGGCTGCTGGGGGGCTGAAGAGAAGCACTGGGGGCTGATATGAGGCACTAGGGGGCTGAAGAGGGGCACTGGGGGGATGAAGAGGGGCACTGGGGGCTGATATGAGGCACTGGGGGCTGAAGAGAGGCTTTGGGGGGGCTAAAGAGAGGCACTGGGGGCTGATATGAGGCACTGGGGGGCTGATATGAGGCACTGGGGGCTGATATGAGGCATTGGGGGGCTGATATGAGGCATTGTGACCTGATATGAGGCACTGGGGGCTGAAGAGGGACACTGGGGGGCTGAAGAGGGGCACTGGGGGCTGATATGAGGCACTGGGGCTCTTATCTGAGGTCTGATTGGGGGTCATTTACATTGGGGTCTGATCTGAGATCTTATTGGGGTCTTATTAACATTGGGGGTCCTATTGGGGCTGTCAGCTGAGGTCTGATTAACATTGGGGGTCTGATTGTTGGTCTGACCTCAGGTGTAATGAAAAATATTTGTGCTTTAGGGTGCACACCCTAATGCAATGGGCTGCGCACACCTATGCTGGTGGGATTTTTATTTATTTATTAGGCTATTCCTAGCCGCCTGGGCAATCCCACAGATCCTCCCCCAACCCCCCTTGTACTTGTTCCGCTACTTGCAGGTTGCACAGGCATGAATTCAGAACTTCTGTCACTTCGGTCTGAAGTTCTGAACTCATGCCCGCGCAGCCTGCAAGTAGTGGAACAAGTACAAGGGGGGTTGATGGGTTCCAACTTCTGTGATTAGTTTAAAGTTGGGCTGGTTTGCTTTATTTTAAATTAGGCTGCTAACTACTGTGAAGGCCCCCGATGCTGATGAGGGCGTGGCTTCATGGGGTGGGGGCTCGTGTCCCGGATGTCTTCAGACCCTAGCAATGCCCCTGGGTGGAAGACTTCTGGAACCGCTTGACAACCAGATTGAACACATGTGCCATGCTAGGCACATGGCTCAGCCCTCCTTGATGCAGCGCCGACACCATCTTCTTCCTGTTGTCGGTCACCATGGTTCCGATTTTGAGTTGTTTCGGAGAAAGCCAGGATTCGATTTCTTGATGAAGGACAAGGAGCAGTTCCTCCACTGTGTGACTCCGTTCACCCAGGCAAACGAGGTGCAGAACAGCGTGACACCACCGTGCTGTGCACATGTGGTATACTGGAGTTGCACTGTGAATTGCCCTGCAATAGAGGTTGAGGACACTGTGGAGGAGTAGGCAGAGGTGGATATTGTCGCAGGACCAACGGCGTGAGAACGTGCAGGTGGAAGCGGCGTAACCTTGCCAAGTTGCTGGTGTGGCTGTGCAGGAATCACATCCACACAGTGTGCCGTAAAGGACATGTATTGTGCCTGACCGTAGTTACAGCTCCATGAATAGGTTATTGGTTAATTACTCAGGGCCTCCCCATAAACCTAACTTTTTCTCCTCCCCCAATACCTTCCCAATACAATGCAACACATTCTGCTTGGATTAAATCGGCCACAGCAGCCGTTTTATTAATAAAATAAATACATCCATAAATAACAATAACATTAACCCCTCACGAGGGAGATCGTAGAAGCCCCAAAATTTTACCATCCATAAGAAGCCAACATGGCAATTCCATCTTGCCTCCAGCCGTAGAACACCAGCTCGGAGACACCAACTGATGGATGCCTCTCCGAGCCAACCAAGTGCCTGAAACTATCAGAGTCCAGCCCCACCATTGAGGCCCTCCCATTTCCAATACCGTCATATACCACCAGCTTCTAGGATCTCCCACCGCCACGACTGCCGCGATAGCCACACCTGTCCATAGACTCCCCAACCCCCAAACTGACTACCGTGTCAGCCTCCTGACATCACCCCAAACCCCACAATTTCCAAAAAAAATATTTTTATATACCTTAGGGTGGGAGGGAGGGAGTTCTTTTGCTCCACAAAATGGCGCCGGCTCACCCCCAGCCACCTCCTCTTAAAACATAAACCCCACCCCTCTATCTCCCTAAACACCTCCTCCCCACCACTATTAACTCACTTCTGCCCTTCCTAACAAAACCTTTCATGTCGGCCTCCCCTTACCTTTGTCCTAGTCCGGCCTCTCTTGAATAGGTTATATTGGTTAATTACTCAGGGCCTCCCCATAAACCTCACTTTTTCTCCTCCCCCAATACCTTCCCAATACAACGCAACACAACGTGGAAGCGGCGTAACCTTGCCAAGTTGCTGGTGTGGCTGTGCAGGAACCACATTCACACAGTGTGCCGTAAAGCAGTGGTCCCCAACCTTTTTTGCACCAAGGACCGGTTTCATGCAAGACAATTTTCCCAGGGACCGGGTGGGGCGGGAAGGGGGTGGGGGTTCTGGGGCGGGGCTTAGGGGGTGGGCGGGGCTGACTGATTCACGCGCATAACAAAACACAAGGTGCATATTAAAATATATAACACTTTATAATGACTATATAAACTGACTATGGTCTCTGCTGCACTGGTCTCTGCTGCACTGGTCTCTGCTGCACTGGTCTCTGCTGCACTGTACCGTATTTTTCGCCCTATAAGATGCACCTAGTTTTAGAGGAGATCAATAATAAAAAAATATTTTTCATTACACCTCAGGTCAGACACGCAATCAGACCCCCAATGTTAATCAGACCTCAGATCAGACCCCCAATGGCTCAGATCAACCCCCAAACCTTTAGCCATCTATCAGCCCCCAATGTCAGCCATAAACCCCCCCCCAATGTCAGCCATAAACTTCCCCCAATGTCAGCCATAAACCCCCCCAATGTCAGCCATAAACCCCCCCAATGTCAGCCATAAGCCCCCTCATGTCAGCCATAAGCCCACATTAGCCCCTCATGTCAGCCATAAGCCCCCCATTAGCCCCTCATGTCAGCCATAAGCCCCCATTAGCCCTTCATGTCAGCCATAAGCCCCCATATGTCCCTCATGTCAGCCATAAGCCCCCCATTAGCCCCTCATGTCAGCCATAAGCCCCCATTAGCCCCTCATGTCAGCCATAAGCCCCCCATTAGCCCCTCATGTCAGCCATAAGCCCCCATTAGCCCCTCATGTCAGCCATAAGCCCTCATTAGCCCCTCATGTCAGCCATAAGCCCCCCATTAGCCCTTCATAGAAACATAGAATGTATCGGCAGATAAGAACCATTTGGCCCATCTAGTCTGCCCAATATACTGAATCCTATGGATAGCCCCTGGCCCTATCTTATATGAAGGATAGCCTTATGCCTATCCCATGCATGCTTAAACCCCTTCACTGTATTTGCAGCTACCACTTCTGCAGGAAGGCTATTCCATGCATCCACTACTCTCTCAGTAAAGTAATACTTCCTTATATTACTTTTAAACCTTTGCCCCTCTAATTTAAAACTGTGTCCTCTTGTGGTAGTTTTTCTTCTTTTAAATATGCTCTCCTCCTTTACCGAGTTGATTCCCTTTATGTATTTAAAAGTTTCTATCATATCCCCTCTGTCTCTTCTTTCTTCCAAGCTATACATATTAAGGTCCTTTAACCTTTCCTGGTAAGTTTTATCCTACAATCCATGTAGTAGTTTAGTAGCTCTTCTCTGAACTCTCTCTAGAGTATCTATATCCTTCTGGAGATATGGCCTCCAGTACTGAGCACAATACTCCAAGTGAGGTCTCACCGGTGTTCTGTACAGCGGCATAAGCACTTCACTCTTTCTACTGCTTATACCTCTCCCTATACATCCAAGCATTCTGCTGGCATTTCGTGCTGCTCTATTACATTGTCTTCCCACCTTTAAGTCTTCTGAAATAATTACTCCTAAATCCCTTTCCTCAGATACTGAGGTCAGGACTGTGTCAAATATTCTATATTCTGCCCTTGGGTTTTTACGCCCCAGGTGCATTATCTTGCACTTATCCACATTAAATTTCAGTTTCCAGAGTTCTGACCATTCTTCTAGTTTTCCTAAATCCTTTTCCATTTGGCGTTTCCCTCCAGGAACATCAACCCTGTTACATATCTTTGTGTCATCAGCAAAAAGACAAACCTTACCATCGAGGCCTTTTGCAATATCACTTATGAAGATATTAAACAAAATTGGTCCCAGTACAGATCCCTGTGGAACCCCACTGGTAACATGACCTTGTTTTGAATGTTCTCCATTGACTACAACCCTCTGTTGTCTGTCACTCAGCCACTGCCTAATCCACTCAACAATATGGGAGTCCATGCTCAATGACTGCAGTTTATTGATATAAGTATATATAAGTCTTCTATGTGGGACAGTGTCAAAAGCCTTACTAAAATCTAGATATGCGATGTCTACTGCACCTCCACCGTCTATTATTTTATTCACCCAGTCAAAAAAATCTATAAGATTTGTTTGACATGATCTCCCTGAAGTAAACCCATGTTGTTTTTCATCTTGCAATCCATGGGATTTTAGATGTTCCACAATCCTATCCTTTAATAGGGTTTCCATTAATTTGCCTACTGTTGATGTCAGACTCACTTGTCTATAGTGAGCCATAAGCCCCCCATTAGCCCCTCATGTCAGCCATAAGCCCCTCATTAGCCCTTCATGTCAGCCATAAGCCCCCCATTAGCCCCTCATGTCAGCCATAAGCCCCCCATTAGCCCCTCATGTCAGCCATAAGCCCCCATTAGCCCCTCATGTCAGCCATAAGCCCCCATTAGCCCCTCATGTCAGCCATAAGCCCCCATTAGCCCCTCATGTCAGCCATAAGCCCCCATTAGTCCCTCATGTCAGCCATAAGCCCCCATCAGCCCCTCATGTCAGCCATAAGCCCCCCATTAGCCCCCCATGTCAGCCATAAGCCCCCATATGTCCCTCATGTCAGCCCCATTAGCCCCTCATGTCAGCCCCATGTCCCTCATGTCAGCCCCATGTCCCCCAGGTCAGCCCCATTAGCCTCTCATGTCAGCCCCATGTCCCTCATGTCAGCCCCATGTCCCCCAAGTCAGCCCCATTAGCCCCTCATGTCAGCCCCATGTCCCTCATGTCAGCCCCATGTCCCCCAGGTCAGCCCCATGTCCCCCAGGTCAGCCCCATGTCCCCCAGGTCAGCCCCATGTCCCCCAGGTCAGCCCCATTAGCCCCTCATGTCAGCCCCATTAGCCCCTCATGTCAGCCCCATGTCCCCCAGGTCAGCCATCAGCCCCCAGTGCAAATAAAAAAAAAAAAAAAAAAAAACACTTACCTCTCCTGCTCCTGCTCACCATCGCGATCCTCTTCATTCTGCTGTCGGCTGGCTGTGTATAGCGGCGCACAGTGTGAGGTCACAGAGAGACCTCACGCTGTGCCCAGCCCTGCACAGCCGATAGCTGAGCCGTGGACCAGGAAGTGGTGAGTACAGATCCTTCACCGCTCCCTGGTCCTTCTGTACTAATGAAGCGCTTCCATAATGGAAGCGCTTCATTAGTACAGAGTTAAAGAGGACCTTTCACCTGTATAAACGATGTTAACTAAGTATGCTGCCATATAGAGCGGCGCCCAGGGATCTCACTGCACCTACTATTATCCCCGGGCGCCGCTCCGTTCTCCCGTTTAGGCTCCGGTACCTTTGCTTCTTAAGTTATAGTAGGCGGGTCTTCTCTTGTCCTGTGGGCGTCTCCTTCTCCTAGGCTGCAGCACTGGCCAATCGCAGCACACAGCTCACAGCCTGGGAGAAAAAAACCTCCCAGGCTGTGAGCTGTGTGCTGCGATTGGCCAGCGCTGGAGCCTAGGAGAAGGAGACGCCCACAGGACAAGGGAAGACCCGCCTACTATAACTTAAGAAGCAAAGGTACCGGAGCCTAGAACGGGAGAATGGAGCGGCGCCCGGGGATAATAGTAAGTGCAGTGAGATCCCCGGGTGCCGCTCTCCATGGCAGCATACTTAGTTAACATCGTTTATACAGGTGAAAGGTCCTCTTTAAAGACTGCCCTGATCGCCGCGGCCCGGCTAACAATCCTCCACGGCCCGGTCCTGGGCCGCGGCCCGGCGGTTGGGGACCGCTGCCGTAAAGGACATGTATTGTGCCTGACCGTAGTTACAGCTCCATGAATAGGTTATTGGTTAATTACTCAGGGCCTCCCCATAAACCTCACTTTTTCTCCTCCCCCAATACCTTCCCAATACAATGCAACACATTCTGCTTGGATTAAATCGGCCACAGCAGCCGTTTTATTAATAAAATAAATACATCCATAAATAACAATAAATTTAACATTAACACCTCACGAGGGAGATCGTAGAAGCACCAAAATTTTACCATCCATAAGAAGCCAACATGGCAATTCCATCTTGCCTCCAGCCGTAGAACACCAGCTCGGAGACACCAACTGATGGATGCCTCTCCGAGCCAACCAAGTGCCTGAAACTATGAGAGTCCAGCCCCACCATTGAGGCCCTCCCATTTCCAATACCGTCATATACCACCAGCTTCTAGGATCTCCCACCTCCACTGACGCGCAGCTTGAACCCTAACACCTCCCTCAAGCCTGTGCGTTCCTCCACAAACGCAAAGCCCGTTCGATTCCACCCTGCAAACCCAGGGCCCACAAATCAATGCCTACAGCATTCAAATGAACCCCATCCGCTCTCCAAAATCCTCCACTACCCGACTCCAAATCAGTATGCCTGACCGCCACCGCCCCATTGCGTGCCATAAACCTCCCAATTGCCCTATTCACCTTCACTCTGGACTTATTAATGCTCTCCACCGAGCGTGCTTCCCTCCAGGTCTTACGGGCTACTATATCAGACCAAACTGTTACCAGACCAGGAAACATGGACCACAATCTCAAAAGGTCGAACTTTATATCCTTTATCAATTCCCTGCAAGGCCTGACTCCCAAATCATTACCCCCGACATGCAACACTAATATATCGGGGGCCCGATCCAACCTCACAAAACGGTGCACTTCCCTCAACACGCTCCCCATAACATACCCCTACACCCAAGCCACCGTAACACTGCTTCATCCCTACTGAAACCCAGCTGCCATCCTTGTGGTCGCACGTCCGCCCGAAGCGCACCCCAAAAAAGAAGAGTGCCCAAGAATCCACACCAAAACTGCACCTGCAACACAAACAAAAGGAAATTAATACAGCTCCACCAATCACCAACCACCCAACTGAACATAAGATTTAAAACATGAAGATTCCCACCTCCCTATCTTCTTAATCACCTCCTCACTCAATCCCAACCTGGCCGCCTCCGTTGCAGCCCCAATCCTGAAGGAATGACCCGTAAAGTCCCTAGAGTCCTAATGCACCCAAACATTTTTTAAACACCGCCACAAATTGTGACAGAAACAAACCGCTTCTTCAAAACTCACCCCCGCCCTGTATTCTCTTAAGCAGCGTACCGGACACAACAAACACCCCGGCACTGCAAACAGTGTCACGCTACAACCTCTGCCTTCCCTATCCGTCTTAGATCCGCAGATCCGCACCACAACCCTATCACCATACAAGTCCACATCACCACCAAAAGCTAACGAAAAGGCCAACCTGAACAACCGCACCTCACTCACTGATCTACAAAGCAAACCCCCCTGCGCACCTATCCGCAACAATAAAGCGAACGAAACCGGCCTCCTACAATCAGCCACTCGCTTACCCCTTCTACATCCCTTCAACACCAGTCTTACCAGTAAGGTTTTCGTGACATCTGGGAGGCCCCTTAACTTAACCCCTTAGGGACTTAGGACGTACCGGTACGCCACGTTTGCCGAGTCCTTAAGGACTCAGGACGTACCAGTACGTCCTAAGTTTAAAAATAGATTGCGGCGCAGCGGGGGTTAATAGGAACAGGATGCCCGCTGAAATCATTCAGCGGGCATCCTGTCACAACGCCGGGGGGTCATGTGACCCCCCCGTATCGGCGATCGCCGCAAACCGCAGGTCAATTCAGACCTGCGGTTTGCGGCTTCTACCTGCGGCATCTACCTGCGGTTGCGGCGGCAGCGGGCGTTGCCATCGGGTCCCCATGCGGCTGTGGGGGGGACCCGATGGCATGGAAGGCAGCGCGATGCCTAAGGAAGGCATCGCGCTGCCTTCCGGTGAAGAGCCTGTGAGATCCAGCCCCCTGGATCTCACAGGCCTGAAGCTGTATGAGTAATACTGTATTACTCATACAGCCAATGCATTCCAATACAGAAGTATTGGATTTCATTGTAAAGGATCAGACCCCCAAAAGTTCAAGTCCCAAAGTGGTACAAAAAATAAAGTGAAAAGAAAAGTTGAAAAAATAAAGTTTTCCCCCCAAAAAAATAAAAGTTTCAAGTAAAAATAAACAAAAATATAATTTTCCCCAAATAAAGTAAAAAAAAATTGGTAAAAAATAGGGGGAAAAAAAAAAGTATACATATTAGGTATCGCTGCGTCCGTATCGACCGGCTCTATAAACATATCACATGATCCCTCAGATGAACACCGTAAAAAATAAAAACTGTGCTAAATAAACCATTTTTTTGTCACCTTACATCACAAAAAGTGTAATAGCAAGCGATCAAAAAGTCACACGCACCCCAAAATAGTGCCAATAAAACCGTCATCTCATCCCGCAAAAATAATACCCTACCCAAAGTTATCGCCCAAAAACTGAAAAAATTATGGCTCTCAGACTATGGAAACACTAAAACATGATTTTATTTGCTTCAAAAAAGAAATCATTGTGTAAAACTTACATAAATAAAAAAAAGTATACATATTAGGTATCGCCGCATCCGAGACAACTTGGTCTATAAAAATATCACATGATCTAACCTGTCAGATAAATGTTGTAAATAACAAAAAATAAAAACGGTGCCAAAACAGCTATTTCTTGTTATCTTGCCTCACAAAAAGTGTAATATAGAGCAACCAAAAATAATATGTACCCTAAACTAGTACCAACAATACTGCCACCCTATCCCGTAGTTTCTAAAATGGGGCACTTTTTTGGAGTTTCTACTCTAGGGGTGCATCGGGGGGCTTCAAATGGGACATGGTGTCAAAAAAAACAGTCCAGCAAAATCTGCCTTCCAAAAACCGTATGGCATTCCTTTCCTTCTGCGCCCTGCCGTGTGCCTGTAAAGCTGTTTACGACCACATATGGGGTGTTTCTGTAAACTACAGAATCAGGGCCATAAATATTGAGTTTTGTTTGGCTGTTAACCCTTGCTTTGTTACTGGGAAAAATTGATTAAAATGGAAAATTTGCCCAAAAATTTAAATTCTGAAATTTCATCTCCATTTGCCAATAACTCTTGTGAAACACCTGAAGGGTTAACGACGTTTGTAAAATCTGTTTTGAATACCTTGAGGGGTGTAGTTTCTTAGATAGGGTCACTTTTATGGAGTTTCTACTCTAGGGGTGCATCAGGGGGGCTTCAAATGGGACATGGTGCCAAAAAATCCAGTCCAGCAAAATCTGCCTTCCAAAAACCGTATGGCAGTCCTTTCCTTCTGCGCCCTGCCGTGTGCCCGTACAGTAGTTTACGACCACATATGGGGGGTTTATGTAAACTACAATATCAGGGCCATAAATATTGAGTTTGGTTTGGCTGTTAACCCTTGCTTTGTAACTGGAAAAAAATTATTAAAATGGAAAATCTGCCAAAAAATTTAAATTTTGAAATTGTATCTCTATTCTCCATTAATTCTTGTGGAACACCTAAAGGGTTAACAACGTTTCTAAAATCAGTTTTGAATACCTTGAGGGGCTTAGTTTCTTAGATGAGGTCATTTTTATGGAGTTTCTACTCTAGGGGTGCATCAGGGGGGCTTCAAATGGGACATGGTGTCAAAACAAACTGTCCAGCTAAACCTGCCTTCCAAAAACCGTATGGCATTCGTTTCCTTCTGCGCCCTGCCGTGTGCCCGTACAGTAGTTTACGATCACATATGGGATGTTTCTGTAAACTACAGAATCAGGGCCATAAATATTGAGTTTGGTTTGGCTGTTAACCCTTGCTTTGTAACTGGAAAAAAATTATTAAAATGGAAAATCTGCCAAAAAAGTGAAATTTTCCATTAATTCTTGTGGAACACCTAAAGGGTTAACAAAGTTTGTAAAATCAGTTTTGAATACCTTGAGGGGGGTAGTTTATAGAATGGGGTCATTTTTGGGTGGTTTCTATTATGTAAGCCTCGCAAAGGGACTTCAGACTTGAACTTGTCCCTAAAAATTGGGTTTTTGAAAATTTCTGAAAAATTTCAAGATTTGCTTTCTAAACTTCTAAGTCTTGTAACATCCCCAAAAAATTAAATATCATTCCCAAAATGATCCAAACATGAAGTAGACATATGGGGAATGTAAAGTAATAACTATTTTTGGAGGTATTACTATGTATTATAGAAGTAGAGAAATTGAAACTTGGAAATTTCCATTTTTTACAAATGTTTGGTAAATTTGGTATTTTTATTATAAATAAAAATTATTTTTTTTACTTCATTTTACCAGTGTCATGAAGTACAATATGTGACGAAAAAAACAATCTCAGAATGGCCTGGATAAGTCAAAGCGTTTTAAAGTTATCAGCACTTACAGTGACACTGGTCAGATTTGCAAAAAATGGCCAAGTCCTTAAGGTGAAATAGGGCCGAGTCCTTAAGGGGTTAGACCTGAATGCCAAACCCACCATAACCCGATTCACCTGCGCTACTGACTGAAAGGATTTGGACCTTTCTGGACCTCTACGACAACCTTGGTTTGAGACACTGACGTCAGGAGAGATGTTTCTCAGTTGCTAATAACAGACACGCACACAGGCAATCACTGAGAAACACTCAAATTTTATTATGCTATTGCTTGGCCTCATATAGGCAGCAGAAAAGTTTGCATAACAACAGCGTTAAACCAATCATAAAATGATAAACATTGACGCCCATACAGATACTACCGGAACATCCTTTTATGGGTATGTAATACGTCACATATAAGAATGTACGCAGTTGTGCCGAATGACCCTGAATGAGACAGAACATTTGTTCTAGTTCTGGGAGATTCCCAGAATCTGTCCTGAGACAGATAAGTGAACCTAACTCACAGCGAGGGGGATGTGAAGTGCGTGGGTGAGATATTATAACAATTCTGTACATGTAAGAGAAGACAAGATGGAGTCTCTTCAATCCCCTCTTAGAACCAAATTTCTTAGATAATATGGTTCTTGCCCTTTTCCCTGTATACCGCCAGATATTTTCTATATCCTTCATGTGAGTTGTCTTCAGGATTAGGCAGCAGAGTCTCATAAAATGACATATTTGATGCTCCTTTCATTATCAGTTTCCGTACACATGGTAAGATACATGTTGCAACTATTGCTATTACTATAATAATTATCAGGATAATGATTCCCAACTGTACAAGTGCCTGTTTCCAGGTAGTGAACCGGCCAAAATACTGGTCCCAAGGGTTATCGATACCTGAGTTTCTTCTGAGCTCGATTGATAAATCCTCGAGTTTCTTTATTGCCAGTGTGACCTTACCATTAGGGCCGGTGTTGTTGGGTATGAACGTGCAGTATGATGAGGGGTCTGTCAATACCTTACAGACACCACCTCTTTCTGCAAGTATCATATCGAGAACCATGCGGTTTTGAAATGTCATAATGGAATCTGCCTGTAACTGTTCTGCTGCACCCTGTAACGCATTCCTGGTGCAGTTTACAAACCTTTGTTGATTATAGTAAATAGAGTTGATCCAGTCTACATTTTTGTTGATTGTTATGTAGGGAATTATGATTTCAAATCCTACTGCCACCTGACCTCTGGCCTTGAATTCATCAGGGACCCCTCTTGGGACCCCGATTGCATCAATATACACGTGTGGGTCGAAGCTACCTTTTGGGAGGGCACGACGGTTGCGTATATGTGTGTTGGAGTCTTTTTCATTTTCAGTGGAGATGTGTATGTTCATGATGGCTTTAGCAAGGGCACATTCACCTTTCCAGGAACCCTCTATCTAGATCTTATCTTTCCATCCCCACAGATCCAATATACATCTCCAATCGAGTATACTTGATTCTGTGTGAGGGAGGTATCTGTTTCACTGTAAGTTGCACAGTATCCTTCAGTGAAATTACCCAGGGATCTTCCTTGATCTCCCCCTCTGTGACAGGTATAGTTACCAGGATAGATATGTATACCCGCACCAGGGCGGGGAGTTTCTATGAGGAGTGGGTATTTTTGCTTCCATTCTTCACATGCAGACTGGTTACTAGATGAATTTGAGAATAATTGCCAAAATCATTCCTCAACACTGGAGGGCAATATTGAGGGCACAGTACCTAGGTGAGGCTTAGCGGTCCCACATATATAACAATTACTTTTATTTACTGAAGCTGCGCTGTACTTCATCCATTCTAACCATAGGTTGGCATCAGAGAACCCAGTTTCTGCTGCAAGAGCCTCCTCATATGTTGGGTCAGATATTGCTCTCATATTGTTAAAAGTTAAGATACGGGGTTTGAGGAGGATTCTTTGTTTCTGAGGGTATGTCCATTCTTATAGTGGTTGCCGCATCTCGTGGAAGGACTGCACTTCATTATGCTGCATAAACAGAAGGAGTAAGTTGCAACGTGAGTACTGGAGGAATTGTACCAGAAGGTAGTGATTCCACCTTTCTGCGTTATAGCAACTTCAGCTTTGTTATCCTCCGGCAGAGTTATTAGGATCGTCAGTAATCCCACAGTCCAAGTGGACCGTCTCTGCCATCTTCCAGAATTGAGGGAGTGCATCCTGGTGGAGGTCAGAGCTGTCTGCTCCCGTTAGTACCTCACTTTGTCCTTTTTCGAGGTCAGGACTGTCTGTCCCCGTTATTACCTCCTTTTGTCCTTTTTCGAGGTCAGGACTGTCTGTCCCCGTTATTACCTCCTTTTGGGGTGCCTCCTTTAGCAGTTTCACTCTGGTGGCGTGGATCCAAGTAGGCGCTTCTTCCGTGAGTACTGCTGTGCGGGTCGCGGCTACCACTGTAGTCGGTGGTCCGTAGGTGAAGTCTCCTGCGAATTTTCCTTTCTTTAATTTCTTTATCAGCACGATATCTCCCACTTGGAATGGGTGAGTTGGTTCCTGTGGAAGACAAGGACACTTACGAGCAACTTTTTCCTCAATTTCACTTAGTGTTTTAATCAATCTGGTTACATTGGTGTTTGGGTTGTTCCTCAAACATGTGATACACCTTCCCACATAATCTGACACTAACTGTTTAATGCCTGTAATATAGAAGTTCTGTGCTAGCAGCATGTGTGTTGTTTGAATGCTGTTGTGTCCTACTCCATGAAAATGTGCAATGAACAGAGGGGAGCTGTGCTGTGGTATGCATGTTTCCCCCTCTTTGCAGATTAATCCTGTCCTAGGATTCTTCTGCAAGATTGGATAACACCAACTGGCCATTTCATCGTCAGTAGCTGAGGACTGGAGATCCACAAGCATCTGAGTTAACTCAAGTGAAGGAGGTACTAATTTTACCATTTGCAATGTGGCCGGGGGCCATCAGTGCAGCCTTCTTGGCCTCCGCGTCTGCCAGGGCATTGCCTTGGGACACATGATCTTTACCACCAGTATGCGCCCTGCAGTGGACAATTGCAATCTGTGAGGGCAATCTTATGGCTTCTAAAAGTTGTATGACAAGTTGTGAATGTGAGATGTGCTTACCATCAGCTGCAATGAATCGTCTCCTTTGCCAAATGACCCCGTGGTCCCAGACCACTTCATGTGCGTACCTGCTGTCAGTGTAAATGGTGACTGGCTTGCCTTCATGTAGTATGCATGCTCTCGTGAGTGCTATTAATTCTGCTGCTTGTGCAGATTGGTATGTGATGGGTCTGGCTTCCAGGACAATATGTGTGTCATGTTGTATGGCGTGTATACAATCATGTGCCTCTGTCAAGTGATCCTCAGGTCCTTTAAGTCCTAATAGGGCATTCAAGATAGGTGCTGGACCTGAGGTGTGTGTTGCATATTTGATTTGGAGGGAGGGATTGCTGAGGAGTAGAATCTCCCATCCAGATAGTCTTTGTGCGGACATGTGCTGTGTGTGTATGCCTTTGAGAAGGCCTAACTACATCATGTGTGGTGTACAGGATAGTCTCATGTCCCATTGTGAGTCGCGTTGCAAGCTCAACCATTATAGCACAGGCTGCAAGAGATCTCAGACAGGCCGGCATTCCTTGGACGGATGCCAGAACCACCTTTGAGAAAAAAGCACAAGGACGTAACTTGCCTCCGTGATATTGTGTCAGCACACCCGCCATGGTTTTACAATTTCGTCGAGCATATACGTGGAATGTGAGTTTGTAGTCAGGGAGGCCCAAACCCAGACTTGTCATTAAAAGAACATATCAAATAATCAAATGCATTAAACATTTCCTCAGACCACCTGATGAGATCTGGCATGTCTGCCAGAGTGGCTTGTCTCATTACATTGTCATAGTAGGAGCAATCAGGAATCTAGTGTCTGCAGTAGTTTATCATACCAAGGAAAGATAACTTTCTTTCTTGGTGTGCGGGGTGACCAGGCCCGCAACAGACTGGACTCTTTCTGTGCTGATTCTCCTTTCTCGCTTTGTGAGAACAAAGCCCAAGTTTTCAACTTGCTTTCTACACTATTGCATTTTCTTGCGTGACACCTTGTGTCCACATTCAGACAACCATTTCAACAAAGATAAACCATCTGTTACATTGGCCTCCTCTGACATACTACACAATAACAAATAATCCACGTATTGCAAGAGCACAGAACCCTGGGGGGGGGGGGGGGGGTGCCAGTGTTTTATACTGGCTTGGAGGACAATGCTGTACACTACAGGTGAATCAGCATATCCCTGGTGCATCCTGAACCAGGTGAGTTGACGACCCTCAAAAGAAAAAGCAAAAAGAGAGTCTGGTCTACTTATCAACTGGCAAAGAGAAGAAATAATTTTTCAAGTCTATCACGCTGAAACAGACAGCTTCTGCAGTAAATGGCTGAGAGCAACTGAGAAATGTCTCGGCTGTCTCAGTTTACTCACGGTTTTGCTCCTGAACTTTTGTAACTATGTGTGGGAGTCTGTATCTTCCTGATCTCAAATCATCCCGCTGCCTCCTTCTCATATAAATGTTTCTCAAAGTCTTGTATTTTGTCTGAGGTCCATGAGAAAACGCTCTGCTTTACAATTAACATGAGATTGGGAAGGAGAATTAGGCTGTCAGTTTTTTGCAGCCTTCAGTCTTTGGTTGGGAGGGCGAAACTCACACTTAGATTTTCCTCCACCCACAGTAAGAAAATGCATCAAATGACAGAGTGATAATATTACAGTGAGATATGTTCTTACACTTACCACCAGAACAATAGCTCTCACACAAACAGATGAATTTTAACACTCTATGTATCATAATACTCTAAATATAGGTATGCGTCAAACCAAGGTAGGTCAGTCTCCCGGAGACTGTTCTCTTACATGTACCCCTGGTACTAAAAAATATCTGTCGACAGTTAGATAAAGTAAATAGATCTCCCTGAGAATCTATGGTGTGTCCCTGACACACAACAACTTACGGAATGGATCCTGAGATTCTATGATGTGTCCCTGACACAAAACAAATCTCCCTGAGATTTTTTTCCCATGCGTGGCACTCCAAGTGCCAGCCTTATTCATGAAAGTACTCCAAGTACTTATTATAAACTCCCGAAGTTTATTTTTAAGGCTTAACAATGTATCCCGGATACATAATAAAAACTCACGGGTAGAGATGTGGCCATTGCCCTCAGACCCGGAAGTGGACAAAAGGGATGTCTCTCTTACCGGACACAAGGATGGCTTTCTCTATCCCGGACGGAGCCCCCAAACTGAAAGGATTTGGACCTTTCTAGACCTCTACGACAACCTTGGTTTGAGACACTGACATCAGGAGAGATGTTTCTTAGTTGGCAATAACAGACACACACATCACTGAGAAACACTCTAATTTTATTATGCTATAGCTTGGCCTCATATAGGCAGCAGAAAAGTTTGCATAACAACAGCGTTAAACCAATCATAAAATGATAAACATTGACGCCCATACAGATACTACCGGAACATCCTTTTATGGGTATGTAATACATCACATATAAGAATGTACGCAGTTGTGCCGAATGACCCTGAGTGAAATAGAACATTTGTTCTAGTTCTGAGAGATTCCCAGAATCTGTCCTGAGACAGATAAGTGAACCTAACTCACAGCGGGGGGGATGTGAAGTGCGTGGGTGAGATATTATAACAATTCTGTACATGTAAGAGAAGACAAGATGGAGTCTCTTCACTGACCATCCCTTCTCCGCCATATTCCCAAGGAACAATACTAACGGAATCTCACCCTCATCAATGCCCATTCCCATCTCAGCGCCCCACCGCTCCCAAACTCTCCATGCCTTACCGTAGGCCATCCAAGTGCCAGCGCTCAAAGACTCCCTCAACATCCCCGCTACTGTACCTCCAAGAGCTCCCAAAGAAACTCCAGACACACCAGCCCGACCGCCTCCGCTTTTGGGGCCAGCTGCCGAAAACGCTCCCACTGCAAACGAGAAAGAGAGTCAGCTACCCCATTATCAACACATGTACAGCCACAATCCAAGCGTTAAGCGCTAAACAACATAACACTAAATGCTGCAATAACTTAACCACTGGGACAGACGACGCCATCAAACCGTTGATTGCCTGCACCACCCCCAGGTTATCGCAGTTAAAACGAACCTTCCTATTGCTGAACCTATCCCCCCAAAGCACCACTGCAAGTACTATCGGAAACAACTCCAGCAACGCCACGTTCCTAACCCAACCCCTCAACACCCAAGACTCGGGCCACTTCCCCGCACACCACTGGCCATTACAGTACACTCCAAAACCCACCCTCCCCCGCAGCATCCGAATACAAATCAAAATCGAAACTATCCACCGCATCCCCCATCACCAATGCCCTACCATTAAAATCCCTCAAAAACCGCTCCCAAACCGCTAGATCACCCTTCAACTCGCGACCCAACCGAATAAAATAAAGGTATTGACCACCGAACAGAGCTCAGGATCAATACCTTCATTGACCGACGCCCCCTTTGGAAAGGACAAGTTTGGCTCCCGACCTCCCACTGCTGCCAACCTTCTGACTCCCTGCCACGCTAGCGACTCTCTGGCTCTGCTGCTGCCTCACGGGCAAGCTGCTATCCTCTTCTCCCGATGATGATGAAGCCCCTAATTCACCCGGCTCCCAAATGCGATCAGCTACATCATCATCATCGAGTACTGTCTGCATGCCACTGATGTCCTCCTCAACCATCTCTGGGTCAGGAGCCTAACCACTCGCAACACCAGCTCCCACGCCACTCTCCTCATAACTACTTACCCACCTACCGGAGGAAGCAGCGGATGTCTCCTCCACATCTTGGCTGGCCGGTAGCTGCTGACTGTCCTCTAGTAGCTCGTCCTCGCTGTGTAGTGGGGCTGAGCCCACAGCATATAATACTTCTCTGGCTGAGGGAACAGAAAAGGACAGAGGCAGGTTGAGGACATGTGAGGGCACAGGGCCTGCTCCCGGGCCATGCCAACTAAGAGTTGTGTCTGAAGAATCCACCGACTCTTGACTGGGAATGTCTGATGTCACTTGGGACTAAGTGGATGACCGAGTCAACCATTCAAGAACCGGTAGGTTGCTGGTCAAGACACAACCTCTAGATGACATCGAGAGATCAGGCCTCTCGCTGCGAAAACTGCTGGCATGCCCCCTTACTCTGCTGTTACCTGTGCCTGTGCCAGAAACATTTAGGCCTCTGCCACTCCCCTGAGCAGGGCCTGGCACTTCTCTGTCTGACAAACTGTTATATCAAATAAATAAATAAAATTGGAATTAAAACACCCCCAAAAAGTCTGTAATTTTCTCACTTCACCACAAAACGGCTAATAAGCCTTTTTTCACACTAATACATTCCAAAAGGGCTTTAGAACTTATAACTGCACCGCTGAACGGCAAATAGGCCCTTATTTTTTTCCAATTATACACTCCACAAATGGCTTTAGAACACAACTGAACGGCTGAATGGCAAATATATTTTTCTTTTTTCCACTTATACACTCCACAAAAGGGCTTTAGAACATAAAACTGCACCGCTGAATGGAAAATAGGCCCTTATTTTTTTCCACGCATACACGACACAAAAGGCTTAAGAATAAGTTAGTACTGAACTTTAGGATTTTTGGACCCCAGACCCGAACCCGAACATTTCAGTAAAAGTTTGGGTTCGGGTTCGGTGTTCGGCGCTTTCTTGGCGCTTTTTGAAAGGATGCAGAGCAGCCAATCAACAAGCGGTTAACTGTCTGATCTTAGAAGCCATCACAGCCATGCCTACTAATGGCATGGCTGTGATTGGCCAGAGCAGCATGTGACCCTGACCCAGCCTCTATATAAGCTTGGGTCACGTAGCGCTGCACGTCACTCTGCTGTTACAAGTGTAGGGAGAGGATGCTGCTGGACTTGTGATTTCAGGGAGAGAATAGGAGAGAATCTAACTCAGCGATCTACAGACAAATAGTTGTGTGGGTGCAGGGCACAATCGTTTTACCCTGCCCTGAGGCCATTGACCAAAAAAAACACAACTTTTATAATTCTGTTAGTTAGGTGGGCGGCGGCGGCGGCCATTTTATGCAAGCTCAGTGCACCAGCACTGCATCTGAGCTATTGGGACATTGCAAATCAAGTTTATTTTTTTGGGCAATCTACAACATCTGGATTAGTCAGTGTACAATTTAAGGTAGAAATACACCCATCATTTTCTGGGGATTGAAAAACAATTTTTTTTGTCAAAAAACTGTATTTTCCTGATCTGCAAGTGTTATACAGTTTTCATATTCTGTTACCAAAATTTTTTTTTTAACAATCTATAACATCTGGATTAGTCAGTGTGCAATTTAAGCTAGAAATCCACCCATCATTTTCTGGGGTTTTAAAAACACACTTTTTTGACAAAAAACACTATGTTCAGGCCTTGCAGCATCGTGTTAAATTACAGGCTTATATACTGCTGTCAAATTCAGTTGTTAAACAAACACTCGTTTGGGCACAAAAAAATTTGTTGGCAGCCTTTGATGCAGATGTCATTGTGAGATACACCCTTAATACATTTGGGTTAGATTCAGAGATTTTAACCACCTCAGACCCCATGGCTTAAACACCCTGAAAGACCAGGCCACTTTTTACACTTCTGACCTACACTACTTTCACCATTTATTGCTCGGTCATGCAACTTACCACCCAAATGAATTTTACCTCCTTTTCTTCTCACTAATAGAGCTTTCATTTGGTGGTATTTCATTGCTGCTGACATTTTTACTTTTTTTGTTATTAATCGAAATTTAACGATTTTTTTGCAAAAAAAATGACATTTTTCACTTTCAGTTGTAAAATTTTGTAAAAAAAACGAGATCCATATATAAATTTTGCTTTAAATTTATTGTTCTACATGTCTTTGATAAAAAAAAAAATGGTTTGGGTAAAAGTTATAGCGTTTACAAACTATGGTACAAAAATGTGAATTTCCGCTTTTTGAAGCAGCTCTGACTTTCTGAGCACCTGTCATGTTTCCTGAGGTTCTACAATGGCCAGACAGTACAAACACCCCACAAATGACCCCATTTCGGAAAGTAGAAACCCTAAGTTATTCGCTGATGGGCATAGTGAGTTCATAGAACTTTTTATTTTTTGTCACAAGTTAGCGGAAAATGATGATTTTTTTTTTTTTTTCTTACAAAGTCTCATATTCCACTAACTTGTGACAAAAAATAAAAACTTCCATGAACTCACTATGCCCATCAGCGAATACCTTGGGATGTCTACTTTCCAAAATGGGGTCACTTGTGGGGTAGTTATACTGCCCTGGCATTCTAGGGACCCAAATGTGTGGTAAGGAGTTTGAACTCAAATTCTGTAAAAAATGGCCAGTGAAATCCGAAAGGTGCTCTTTGGAATGTGGGCCCCTTTGCCCACCTAGGCTGCAAAAAAGTGTCACACATGTGGTATCTCCGTACTCAGGAGAAGTTGGGGAATATGTTTTGGGGTGTCATTTTACATATACCCATGCTGGGTGAGAGAAATATCTTGGCAAAAGACAACTTTGTATAAAAAAAATGGGAAAAGTTGTCTTTTGCCAAGATATTTCTCTCACCCAGCATGGGTATATGTAAAATGACACCCCAAAACACATTCCCCAACTTCTCCTGAATACGGAGATACCAGATGTGTGACACTTTTTTGCAGCCTAGGTGGGCAAAGGGGCCCACATTCCAAAGAGCACCTTTCGGATTTCACTGGTCATTTTTTACAGAATTTGATTTCAAACTCCTTACCACACATTTGGGCCCCTAGAATGCCAGGGCAGTATAACTACCCCACAAGTGACCCCATTTTGGAAAGAAGACACCCCAAGGTATTTCGTGATGGGCATAGTGAGTTCATGGAAGTTTTTATTTTTTGTCACAAGTTAGTGGAATATGAGACTTTGTAAGAAAAAAAAAAAAATCATCATTTTCCACTAACTTGTGACAAAAAATAAAAAATTCTAGGAACTCGCCATGCCCCTCACGGAATACCTTGGGGTGTCTTCTTTCCAAAATGGGGTCACTTGTGGGGTAGTTATACTGCCCTGGCATTTTCCAGGGGCCCTAATGTGTGGTAAGTAGGTAAATGACCTGTGAAATCCTAAAGGTGCTCTTTGGAATATGGGCCCCTTTGCCCACCTAGGCTGCAAAAAAGTGTCACACATGTAGTATCGCCGTATTCAGGAGAAGTTGGGGAATGTGTTTTGGGGTGTCATTTTACATATACCCATGCTGGGTGAGAGAAATATCTTGGCAAAAGACAACTTTTCCCATTTTTTTATACAAAGTTGGCATTTGACCAAGATATTTATCTCACCCAGCATGGGTATATGTAAAATGACACCCCAAAACACATTGCCCAACTTCTCCTGAGTACGGCGATACCAGATGTGTGACACTTTTTTGCAGCCTAGATGCGCAAAGGTGCCCAAATTCCTTTTAGGAGGGCATTTTTAGACATTTGGATACCAGACTTCTTCTCATGCTTTGGGGCCCCTAGAATGCCAGGGCAGTATAAATACCCCACATGTGACCCCATTTTGGAAAGAAGACACCACAAGGTATTCAATGAGGGGCATGGCGAGTTCATAGAAATTTTTTTTTTTTGGCACAAGTTAGCGGAAATTGATATTTTTTATTTTTTTCTCACAAAGTCTCCCTTTCCGCTAACTTGGGACAAAAATTTCAATCTTTCATGGACTCAATATGCCCCTCACAGAATACCTGGGGGTGTCTTCTTTCCGAAATGGGGTCACATGTGTGGTATTTATACTGCCCTGGCATTCTAGGGGCCCTAAAGCGTGAGAAGAAGTCTGGAATATAAATGTCTAAAAAAATTTACGCATTTGGATTCCGTGAGGGGTAATGTGAGTTCATGTGAGATTTTATTTTTTGACACAAGTTAGTGGAATATGAGACTTTGTAATAATAAAAAAAAAAAATTCCGCTAACTTGGGCCAAAAAAATGTCTGAATGGAGCCTTACAGGGGGGTGATCAATGACAGGGGGGTGATCAATGACAGGGGGGTGATCAATGACAGGGGGGTGATCAATGACAGGGGGGTGATCAGAGAGTCTATATGGGGTGATCACCCCCCTGTCATTGATCACCCCCCTATAAGGCTTCATTCAGATGTCCGTATGTGTTTTGCGGATCCGATCCATGTATCCGTAAAAATCATACGGACATCTGAATGCAGCCTGACAGGGGGGTGATCAATGACAGGAAGGGGGGGTGATCAATGACAGGGGGGTGATCAGGGAGTCTATATGGGGTGATCACCCCCCCTGGAAGGCTCCAGGGAGACGCCTGTATGTGTTTTGCGGATCCGATCCATCTATCAGTGGATCCGTAAAAATCATGCGGACATCTGAATGGAGCTTTACAGGGGGGTGATCAATGACAGGGGGGTAATCAATGACAGGGGGGTGATCAGGGAGTCTATATGGGGTGATCACCACAGTCATTGATCACGCCCCTGTAAGGCTCCATTCAGACGTCCGTATGCGTTTTGCGGATCCGATCCATCTATCATTGGATCCGTAAAAATCATGTGGACATCTGAATGAAGCTTTACAGGGGGTTGATCAATGACAGGGGGGTGATCAGGGAGTCTATATGGGGTGATCACCACAGTCATTGATCACGCCCCTGAAAGGCTCCATTCAGACGTCCATATGCGTTTTGCGGATCCGATCCATCTATCAGTGGATCCGTAAAAATCATGTGGAAATCTGAATGGAGCTTTACAGGGGGTTGATCAATGACAGGGGTGTAATCAATGACAGGGGGGTGATCAGGGAGTCTATATGGGGTGATCACCACAGTCATTGATCACCCCCTGTAAGGCTCCATTCAGACGTCCGTATGCGTTTTGCGGATCCGATCCATCTATCAGTGGATCCGTAAAAATCATGCGGACATCTGAATGGAGCTTTACAGGGGGTTGATCAATGACAGGGGGGTAATCAATGACAGGGGGGTGATCAGGGAGTCTATATGGGGTGATCAGGGGTGATCAGGGGTGATCAAGGGTGAATAAGGGGTTAATAAGTGACAGGGGGGGGTGTAGTGTAGTGGTGCTTGGTGCAACATATTACTGAGCTACCTGTGTCCTCTGGTGGTCGATCCAAACAAAGGGGACCACCAGAGGACCAGGTAGCAGGTATATTAGACGCTGTTATCAAAACAGCGTCTAATATACCTGTTAGGGGTTAAAAAAACACATCTCCAGCCTGCCAGCGAACGATCGCCGCTGGCAGGCTGGAGATCCACTCTCTTACCTTCCGTTCCTGTGAGCGCGCGCGCCTGTGTGCGCGCGTTCACAGGAAATCTCGCGTCTCGCGAGATGACGCGTATATGCGTGACTGTGCGCAGCGCTGCCACCTCCGGAACGCGAATCTGCGTTAGGCGGTCCGGAGGTGGTTAAATACCGCCATTTGGTGCACCAATATTGAATTCAAGCCTACAGAGGTTCAGGGTGTGTGAGATACACCCTCTACATACAGGGGTTTGATTCGGGCATTTGAAATACAGCCATTTGAAATACAGCCGCAAAAAAATATTTAATTTAGGCCTACATTGGTTCAGGCCGTATGAAATACTCCCTCTACATACAGGGGTTTGATTCAGGCATTTGAAATACAGCCATTTGAAATACAGCCATTTTGGGCAAATACATTTTTAATTTAGGCCTACACTGGTTCAGGCCGTATGAGATACTCCCTCTACATACAGGGGTTTGATTCGGGCATTTGAAATACAGCCATTTGAAATACAGCCATTTTGGGCAAAGAAATATTTAATTTAGGCCTACACTGGTTCAGGCCCTGTTAGATACACCCTCTACATATAGGGGTTTGATTCGGGCATTTGAAAAACAGCCATTTGAAATACAGCCGCAAAGAAATATTTAATTTAGGCCTACATTGGTTCAGGCCGTATGAGATACTCCATCTACATACAAGGGTTTGATTCAGGCATTTGAAATACAGCCATTTTGTGAAAATAAATCTTTAATTCAGGCCTACACTGATTCAGGCTGTGTGAGATACATCCTTTACATACAGGGGTTTGATTCAGGCATTTGAAATACCGCCATTTGGTGCACCAATATTGAATTCAGGCCTACACTGGTTCAGGCCGTGTGAGATACACCCTCTACATACAGGGGTTTGATTCAGCCATTTGAAATACAGCCATTTTGTGCAAAGACATATTTAATTTAGGCCTACACTGGTTCAGGCCCTGTGAGATACTCCCTCTACATACAGGGGTTTGATTCAGGCATTTGAAATAAAGCCATTTGAAATACAGCCATTTTGTGCAAATAAATCTTTAATTCAGGCCTACACTGGTTTAGGCCATGTCAGATACACCCTCTACATACAGGGGTTTGATTCAGGCATTTGAAATACAGCCATTTTGTGCACCAATATTGAATTCAGGCCTACACTGGTTTAGGCCGTGTGAGATACACCATCTACATACAGTGGTTTGATTCAGGCATTTGAAATACAGCCATTTTGTGCAAAGAAATCTTTCATTCAGGCCTACACTGGTTCAGGCCCTGTGAGATACACCCTCTACATACAGGGGTTTGATTCAGGCATTTGAAAAACAGCCATTTTAAATACAGCCATTTCGTGCAAAGAAATCTTTAATTGAGGCCTACACTGGTTCAGGCCCTGTGAGATACACCCTCTACAAACAGGGGTTTGATTCAGGCATTTGAAATACAGCCATTTTGGGTAAAGAAATATTTAATTCAGGCCTAGTCTGGTTCAGACCGTGTGAGATACACCCTCTACATACAGGGGTTTGATTCAAGCATTTGAAATACCGCCATTTGGTGCACCAATATTGAATTCAGGCCTACACTGGTTCAGGCCGTGTGAGATACACCCTCTACATACAGGGGTTTGATTAAGGCATTTGAAATACATCCATTTTAGGCAAAGAAATCTTAAATTCAGGCCTACAGTGGGTCAGGCCATGTGAGATACACCCTTTACATATAGGGGTTTGATTCAGGCATTTGAAATACAGCCATTTTGGGCAAAACAAATCTTTAATTGAGGTCTAGTCTGGTTCAGGCCGTGTGAGATACACACTTTACATACTGTCGTTCTATTCTACTATTAATTAAACACCCATTTAGGGCAAGATCCTAAATTCGAAAAATATGAGGAGAGCCTCATATTGCAGTGGAGCTCCTGTTGCAGGAAGAGGACGTGGTAGATCTGTTCCAGCTACACGCACAAGTGAAACCCCTTCCTCAGGTGCGAGTAGGCGACAAAACCTGCAGCGGTATTTGGTCGGACCTAATGCTGCTCTATGAATGGTGCGGCCTGAACAAGTACAGGCGATAGTAGATTGGGTTGCTGACAGTGGATCCAGTTCCTTCACATTGTCTCCCACCCAGTCTCCTGCTGAAAGACCACAGTTGGCACCTGCAGCCGATGTCCAACAGTCTTTCACTTCGCCCCCTTGCAAATCAGCCAAGCAGCCTGTCAGCGCTGCAGCGTAACTTCGGCCTTCCCACTCACCGCCTCATATGCGACGTGCCCACAAGGTGGAACACCACCTTGCACATGCTGGCCAGACTGTGCGAGCAGCAGCAGGCGATAGTGGAGTTTCAGCTGCAGCACGCACGGGTGAGTCGCTCGGCGGAACAGCACCACTTCACCACCAATGACTGGGCCTCCATGCGAGACCTGTGTTTCTTGTTGCGCTGTTTTGAGTACTCCACCAACATGGCCAGTGCCGATAACGCCATTCTCAGCGTTACTATCCCACTTTTATGCCTCCTTGAAAAAACGCTCCTGGCGATGATGGAAGAGGATGTGGCACAGGAGGAGGAGGAGAAGGAAGAGGGATAATTTCATAGGGTTTCCGGCCAGTCATTGCACCCACAAACACAAGGTACACAATTGTCCAGCCAGGGCACAGTAGTGGAGGATGAGGAGGAGGAGATGGAGGAGGAGGAACCATGTTCACAGCAGGGTGGCACTAAGACCAGCTCATGGCCATCACTGGTGCGTGGCTGGGGGGATACAGAGGACACAGATGATACACCTCTCACAGAGGACAGCTTTTCGTTGCCTCTGGGCAGCCTGGCACACATGAGCGATTACACACTGCAGTGTCTCCGCAACGACCCCCGAGTTGCCCACGTTCTAACTTGTGCTGATTACTTGGTGGCCAAGCTGCTGGATCCTAGTTACAAGGACAACGTACCGTCCTTAATTCCCTCACTGGAGCGTGATTGTAAGATGCGCGAGTACAAGCGCACGCTGGTAGACGCGCTGCTGGGGGCATTCCCACCTGACAGCGGCGGCACAGTGGAAGCACAAGGCGAAGGCAGAGGAGGAGGAAGACGTCGCCAACGCCGCTGGGGCACCGCCAGAACCTCAGAAGGCAGGGTTAGCATGGCCGAAATGTAGAAAAGCTTTGTCAGCACGCCACAACAACCAGCACCACCAGCTGATTTGGAACGTCTTAGCAGGAGGCAGCATTTCACCAACATGGTGGAGCAGTATGTGTGCACACGCCTACACGTATTGAATGACGGGTCTGCCCCCTTCAACTTCTGGGTCTCCAAATTGGGCACATGGCCTGAGCTTGCCCTTTATGCCTTGGAGGTGCTTGCCTGCCCTGCAGCCAGTGTATTATCTGAACGTGTGTTTAGCACGGCAGGGGGCATCATCACAGACAAGCGCAGCCGCCTGTCCACAGCCAATGTGGACAAGCTCACGTTCATTAAAATGAACCAGGCATGGATCCCTCAGGACTTGTCCGTACCTTGTGCAGAATAGACCTGTATACCGGCACTAAGCAGCCATTGTTATACTGCAGATCAATTGCTCATGTTTGTATTTTGGATATTTCACACTCTTTTGGAGTGTACCCTAATTTTAAAAAATAAAATTAAAACCAAAAACCTGTGTTGGCTACCTCGTCCTCCTCCACCGCCGCTTCCACCTACACCGCTACGTCCACCGCCTCCTCAAACTCCTACTCCATATGGAACTCCACCTCATAAATCAAATTTTTTATTTTTATTTGTACGTATTTTATTTTATATCATTTCACTACTTTGTCATTAACATTTTCGGGTGAAATTCACCAATTTTTGGGTGTATAGTACCATTGCTATACCTAATAGACCGGTTAAAAAAAAAAAAAAATTGGCATTAACATTTTAGGGAGAAATTCACCAATTTTGGTGTGTATAGTACCACTGCTATACCTAGTAGACCGGTAAAAAAAAAAAATTGTCAGTTACAATTTTGGGTGAAATTCACAAATTTTTGGGTGTAATATACCCCTCATCTACCTACCCTCATCTACCTAGTTGACAGCTTAATAAATTTCAATAATTTTTCTGTTACATTCTTGGATTGACATTATACAATTTTAGACAAGAATAAACACCTGCTCTGCATAGGTGACAGGGATTAAAATTTAATAAATTATTCAGTAATTAATGCGCACCACATCCTTTCATTCAATGCTTAAGCTTTAGTTGTCACACTTTTATGTTTTAATAATTTCTCCCATATTTCAACTCTATAATTTTAAATTTGAAAAAATGAATCCTCCCTTGGATGTGGTCTCTCTTTCTCACGCTCCCTCTCTGGCCTGGAACCCTGATTCCCCGTCACCCGTGATCACCATGGTAGGCGCATAAAAGAACATCGAAAGTTGATAGAGCAGATATCAAACTGGATCGTGAACATCACGGGGACGTGCAACATGGTGGGGCAGTAAGTGTGCACACGCCTACACGAACTGACTGACAGGGGTCAGCCCCTGCAACTTCTGGGTTTCCAAATTGGGCACATGGCCTGAGCTTGCCCTTTACCCCTTGGAGGTGCTGGCCTGCCCTGCAGCCAGTGAATTGTCTGAACGTGTGTTTAGCATGACTGCAGGTGGTTATCACAAGTTATATTTCCCAATGTTTTGGGGTGTACCCTAATTTAAAAAAATACAAATACATTTAAAACCAAAAAAGTGTAGGCTACCTCATCCTCCTCCACCGCCACTTCCACCTACACCGCCACATCCACCGCCTCCTCAACCCCCTACTCCATATGGACCTGGTCCTCCTAGAGCAAGATTATTATTTTTAATTTTTACGTATTTTATGTTATTTTAAGTCATTTCCCTATCCACATTTGTTTGCAGAGCACTTGCCATGCTCTTAACCACATTTTGACGACATTTGCAGCCCTCTAGCCCTTTCCATGACATTTTTACAGCCATTTTAGTGCTCAAAAGTTTGGGTTCCCATTGACTTCAATGGGGTTCGTGGTCAAGTTCGGGTCCTAAACTCGAACTTTTTCCGAAGTTCGACCAAACCCGTCGAACCCGAACATCCAAGTGTCCGCTCAACTCTATTAAGAATATATAACTGCACCGCTAAACGGCAAATATATTTTTATTTTTTCCACCTAAACACTCCACAAAATTGCTTTAAAACATAAAACTGCACCACTGAACGTCAAATATATTTTTCTTTTTTCCACTTATGCACTCCACAAAAGGGCTTTAGAACATATAACTGCACCGCTGAACAGCAAATAGGCCTTAGTTTTATTCCACTTATACACGACACAAAAGACTTTAGACATATAAATGCACCGCTGAGCGGCAAATAGGCCCTTATTTTTTTCCACTTGTACACGACACAAAAGGCTTCAGAACATATAACTGCACAGCTGAACGGCAAATATATTTTTCTTTTTTCCACTTATACACTACACAAAAGGCTTCAGAACATATAACTGCACTAGTGAACGGCAAATAATTTTTTTTCCACTTATACACTCCACAAAAGGCTTTAGAACATATAACTACACCGCTGAACGGCAAATATATTTTTCTTTTTTCCACTTATACACTTCACAAAAGGGCTTTAGAATATATAACTGCATCGCTGAACAGCAAATAAACCCTAGTTTTTTTCCATGTCTACACAACACAAAGGGCTTTAGAACATATACCTGCACCACTGAACGGCAAATATCTTTTTCTTTTTTCCACCTATGCACTCCACAAAAGGGCTTTAGAACATATAACTGCACCGCTGAACAGCAAATATATTTTAATTTTTTCCACTTATACACTCCACAAAAGGGTTTTAGAACATAAAACTGCACCGCTGAATGGCAATTAGGTCCTTTTATCCACTAATACACGCCAAAAAGGGCTTTAGAACATATAACTGCAATGCTGAACGGCAAATATATTTTTCTTTTTTCCTCTTATATACTCCACAAAAGGCTTTAGAACATATAACTGCACCGCTGAACGGCAAATATATTTTTCTTTTTTCCACTTATACACTCCACAAAAGAGCTTTAGAACATATAACTGCACTGGTGAATGGCAAATATTTTTTTTTTCACTTATACACTCCACAAAATGCTTTAGAACATATAACTACACCGCTGAACGGCAAATATATTTTTATTTTTTCCACTTATACACGACAAAAAAGGCTTTAGAACATATAACTGCATCGCTGAACAGCAAATAGACCCTATTTTTTTTCCATGTCTACACAACACAAAGGGCTTTAGAACATATACCTGCACTGCTGAACGGCAAATATCTTTTTCTTTTTTCCACTTATGCACTCCACAAAAGGGCTTTAGAACATATAACTGCACCGCTGAACAGCAAATATATTTATATTTTTTCCACTTATACACTCCACAAAGAGGCTTTAGAACCTATAACTGCACCGCTGAACGGCAAATATATTTTTCTTTACTGCCCCAAAAGCTGTCTTTCTGTTGTGGACATCATTAGATGCCATTTTATGTCCTCCTCCAGTTGTCTCTCATTAAGATATGGAGCAGGGGGCTTAGGAGGTGACATGTGGGCCACAGTAGTTGACTTCAGAGTGCTTGTGTGGTCGCTGGCTGGGTACATGAGTTTCTTGTTCTTACAGGGTTAATTACCGCTGAGAGCTCATTATGTACCTGGCCAGCGGCAGAGAAGAGAACTTGGGTGGCCCCATGGGCATCGGCCCACTGGTAAATTTTCCTGTAAGGTCTATGGCCACTCTTCCTCCTGCCCTCCTGCTTTACTAGCGGTCTGGACCCACATGCTCTTATCTGCCACTTGCATCAGGTCCGTCCACTGGTGTGCCATATGCCCACTGTTGTCCAGCTCCTTTGTTGCAGGCTGCGGACTGCAGTCTCCTCTCAAGTCTTCTGCCTCAGGGAGCACACACTTTTCCTGACTCAAGGTGCTACAGCACACACTCTTAGTCATCACTTCTGGGTATTTAAGAGTGCCTGAGCTTTAGGTTCCTACTCCTAGCTTGCTAGTTTACCCAGTGAAGGAACGCTATTCAGTTTGCCTGTGTACCAAACCTATGCCAGTTTACCAATTCTGCTACTCAGCCGCCTGTCCTGACCTAGGACTTATTTCACAGATACGCAAAAACATTGCCTGCCCTGACCTCGGCCTGTTCCTGACTATGACTATTGCCTGTCCCCTTTGGTGTTTTGCATTAGTATCTGCCCCCTTCTTCAACTTCTGGGTCTCCAAATTGGGCACATGGCCTGAGCTTACCCTTTACGCCTTGGAGGTGCTGGCCTGCCCTGCAGCCAGTGTATTATCTGAACGTGTGTTTAGCACGGCAGGGGGCAGCTGCCAATGACACCATGACTACTCCAAGAGGTAGCTTACTGGTGGCTCCCCTGCAGCTATGGCCAGATCCTTGTAAAGGGGTTAAAGGATAAGTACCAGGGGAGCACCAGAACAATGCCCTTAAAAAATATATGCAGTCAATGCAATCCACAAGCTGTGGAAGCAAATTCCATGCATATCGTCAGGGGCTCCAGTGTTCCCTCTTCAGGCCTGGCTGCACTAACCCTTCTCCTTCTTTGTCCCAGGGCACTTGGCAGAGAGCGAGACTCTATTTTCTCCCATGCTCATGTCTGCATTGGGCCTTGCCTATCTAGGCAACCTCACTTGAAGTTGCCTGCTTCGTTGGCACACCTGTCAGAAGGGAGACTCTGCCTCCCACACCGAAGCTCTTATCAGGTCATCCTCTCTTCTTCAGGAGCCCCTACAAAATGTCCACCGCAAAGTCTAGCGGAGACTCCCTCTCCTCCCATGCTCTGTGGCAAATCCTGTGTCAAGTCCTGAATGTGATCATCAGTGAGTCTGTAAGCCGTGTACCAGGTGGGCTCCCCAGCATGCAGCGAAGTCACGAACGAGGAAAGCAACTTCAACACCAGCTTTTGCCAAAACAGTATTTTACTTAAACATGGCAATGAGCACAACCACAAATTCTGGGAACATACAATAAATTTACATACACCCAGCCCAAAGGCTGAGACTCTTGTGCTGTGCAGCACCCTGCGATGGAAGCCAGAGAAAAGTGCAGTAATTTACCTACTGGCGGGCACAACTAAACAGCCACGCTTTACCTGTTATTACCCTAAAAATCAAGAGCAGCTGTTTGGGTGCATGGTGCGGGCTAGCCTGCAGTGCAGCACAACAGATTACAATCTTACAATGCTCTACAGTATTCCCCCTCCCGTAACTGGTCCTGTAGCACGTGCCTGAATATTTCTTCTGATCAAAATGCCAGCCTGGCTTGAGTTTGTGGGGAAGATTATCAGCTCTCTAGTGTGAAATGTCACTTTAAATTGTGGAGTCCTTGCAATGAACATCCAGCAACACTTGTGGACTGACACAAACAGAAATCCTATCTAACTACAAGCCTGGTCTCAGTCTCAAGGATTCTAGGCGCCAACACTGTGGTGAGATGCGTGCACGATCAGTCTTACTGACCCAGGTCTTTTCTGCATCCGCTGGTGACTATGAACCAAAAAAAAAGCTTCTCCAACAAGCATGCGGTACCACAGTGTATGGTACTTTGCTCCTCAGCTCTCATCAGCGTTCCTAGAAGAAATTCTTGTTCCTCTGGACAGGATGAGGGCCTTGGACACACAACTGAATGTTGATGTATCCTCCTCACACACAGCTCCTGGGTCCTCTTCCAAGCTCTCCCCAATATGGCTGCTCTCTCTCTCTTCCTCTCCAGGCTTGTAACCCCACCTTTCATGAACATGGAAAAATATGCAGTCTGTTAGCTGTGTTAAGAAAACAGTGGCACCTTGTGGCCAAACATCAGAATGGCAGTCCAGATATTTAACTTAATTTACACAAACAGTGTTCAGACAATGAGAGCTGTTTTCTCATCTCACATGCCACCCCATTAGAGGTTGTGGTACTTGACAACCCTCCCAATACAAACTTATCCTGGGCATAGCACTGTGGGGGCACACCAACATTGGGCCAGGTTGACCTTCGCAGAGTGATAGGCTCAGAAGCACTGGGCACATCAGGCACATATAATGGGGGAGGAGCTGCCGACTGCTCAATAGTGATGGACGAACATCGGCCGGGATGGTTCATTCACCGTACAGAAAAGAACAAGTATGTTACTGGAGGTAGATTACAAGGTCATTGGATATCAATTTTACAGCAGGCCAGTGGACTACAGGCCCCAAAAATTATGCATTCACCATACAGAAAAGAACAAGTAAGTGTGTGGCTGGAGGTAGATTACACGGTCATTGGATATCAACTTTACAGCGGGCCAGTGGACTACAGGCCCCAAAAATATGCATTGAACGGACAGAAAAGAACAAGTAAGTATGTGGCTGGAGGTAAATTACATGGTCATTTGATATCAATTTTACAGCAGGCCAGTGGACTACAGGCCCCAAAAATGATGTATTCACCGTACAGAAAAGATCAAGTAATTATGTGGCTGGAGGTATATTAGACAGTCAATGGATATCAATTTTCCTGAAGGCCGGTACAAATACAGGTCAAATACATATTTTTTAAATAAATAAAAATATAAAATTTGATTAAAAACATGGCTAACGAAATCCTGCCTCTTGAAAAAAAAACTAATGATAATAGTTGAAACACGTGGTCGTCACAGGTGTTGAATTCCTCCGAGGCCCAAAACATTAGGCATTCAACGGACAGAAAAGGCCTTTTATGCCTCATTATTTACATAAGACATGGACCATTCTTTGTTCTTGGTGTTGTAGGATATGTGTGGGCTGGCATGAGGAAATTCAATTAAACGTGGTCGTCACAGGTGTTGAATGTCGTGAGCTAGGCGAGTGCGCTTATCGGTCACGATCCCCCCTGCTGCGCTGAACTTCCTTTCGGACAGAACACTGGATGAGGGGCAAGCCAAGAGTTCCATGGCAAATTGTGCCAGCTCTGGCCACAGGTCAAGCCTGCACACTCAGTAGTCCAGGGGTTTCTCGCTTCTCAGAGCATCCACATCGGCCGCTAACCCGATGTAGTTGGACACCTGTCGGTCTAGGCTGGATCCAGAGGGCGGATGTCAATGGGTTGTCTGCAAGAATGATCTCATATCCAAAGTGACCAACACTTCTTCAAACCGCCCTATTCTTGCATGTGCTGTTGGATTGGTACCTGGAACTGTTTCTCTGTGAGTGGAAATTCCTCTGCCAGCGCCCGCAAAAGCAGAATGCAGCATTTCTTGAAGCAAGGCCTGGAAGTGCTGCATTCGGCCAGCCCTATGTGATGCTGGTAACATGTCCACCATTTTGTGTTTGTACCTGGGGTCTAAGTACGTTGCCACCCAATACTGGTCCTTGCCCCTTATGCTTTTTATACGGGGGTCCCTCATCAAACACTGGAGCATGAAGGCCCCCATTTGCACTAAACTGGAAGCGGTGGAGTGGCCTGGCTCCTGCTCATCGTCTAGGATAATGTCGTCCCCGGTCTCCTTCCCCCAGCCACGGACAACACCAGGGATACCAAAAAAGTTTAAAGCATGCTCTTCTTGCTCCTCCTGCTCCACCGTGGCACCATCCTACTCTGACTCCTCTTCAGACTCCTGATGACTTGTCTCAGATGGAGTAGCCCCCCTGGGAATTCATCCAGCATTGCGACTTCCTCATCTTACTGCTCCTGCTCCTCGATGGCTCGATCAAAGACACAACGCAATACACGCTCCAGAAAGAAGGCGTAAGGAACGATGTCACTGATGGCACCCTGGCTGCAACTGACCAGTTTGGTGATCTCGTCAAATGGCTGCAGAAGTCTGCATGCGTCGCGCATGAGCAGCCACTGGCGCGGTGAAAAAAACCAAGCTCCCCAGAACCTGTCCTGCCGCAGAGTTCGTACAGGTAGTCGTTAACTGCACATTTCTGGTGAAGCAGCCTATCAAGCATATACAAGGTAGAGTTCCAGCACTTCGGACAGTCACAAATCAGACATCTGACGGGCAAGTGGTCAGCAAGACGAGCCATGGCCGTGTAAGATCTTCTAAAATGGCA
Source organism: Bufo bufo (assembly GCF_905171765.1). NCBI lineage: Eukaryota > Metazoa > Chordata > Amphibia > Anura > Bufonidae > Bufo > Bufo bufo. The sequence continues at coordinate 622,995,750 of NC_053392.1, read as the reverse complement.
AGAGATTTTCCTGGCCTGCCGTCAGGATGTCCTGGACCCCAGGGTATTTGGCAACGAATTGTTGTACGACTAAGTTCAGGATGTGTCATTATGCTCTGTTTCAGCGCGCTCAGCATATTGGCACCGTTGTCGCACACCACTTTACCAACTGTCAAATTGAGCGGGGTTAGCCACTGATCGGCCTGTGACCGCAAAGGAGTGCAGGACTGGTGTGGCTCTTGGCTTCCAGGCACAACAGCCGCAGCACAGCATGGCAACGTCTCACCTGGCACGTCAAATAAGTTCTGGGGAGCTTGGGGGGAAAAGCGGAATAGGCGGTAGCAGTGGAAAAGGAGGAGTCAGCCGAGGAGGAGACGGAGGATGGAGTAGGAGGAAATCCACATGGGTGCCACGAGTTGCATGCTTGACGGCCGTCAGAAGGTTCACGAGTGGGCAGTAAAAGTTATTTACCTTCCCTGCCTGTGTTTGCTAGACCACGTGTCTGTGGTCAGATGCATCTTGGCACCGACACTGTGTGCCAGAGATACAATTACTTGCCACTGAACATGGCCATATAGCTCCGGGATGCCCTTCTGGGAGAAATATTTCCTTTCGGGGACCTTCTATTGCGGTGTGCCAATGGCCACAAATTTTCTAAAGGCCTCTGAGTCCACCAGTTTATATGGCAGTAGTTGGTGGGCTAGCAGTTCCGACAAGACAGCAGTCAGTCGTTGGGCAAGAGGGTTATCCGGCGTCATCATCTTTTTACGCTCGAACATTTGGGCCACGGAAGCCTGCCTTTTGCCAGATGAATGCGACGATGGCACGGTGGAAGGTGGAGTGGAGGACAAATAGGAGGAGAGAGGATAAGAGGCAGGACGTGGGGCGCCGTGAGTGTGGTTTTGTGGGTTCTGACGGTGTTGCTCCCACTGGTCTCGGTGATGGGAGGCCAGGTGCCTTTTTAATGCGGTTGTCCCTAGGTGAGTGTTGGGCTTACCACGACGTATGCGTTGACAGCACAGGCTGCAGATGGCAACACTATTGTCAACAGCGGACATGTTAAAAAAAAGCCCACACTGCGGAGCAATGTGCCGCCGTCCTCGGAGCGCCAGATGTGCCCGCGCATGGTGGATGGCTCGTTCCAGATACATTTTCAGTCAGATTTTTGCCTCCTGTGCACTGTAAGTTCTGACTGCTTCTCCTCCTTCTCCTCCCTATCTGCTGCTCTGTCTTCCCTCTGAACTCCCCTCCTCTTCCTCTCTTGTGGGCACCCACGTGGCGTCCATCGAAACATCATTATCGTCACCTTCACCACCACTGACATTAGAGATTTCGGAGTAGGTAGCAACAGTGGGGACCACCCTCCTTGGGCTGATCTGGGTACTGTCGTCAGACTGCTGGGTGGCGACTGTTGATACCTCTTCTTCCTGATCCGATGCCAAGAATGGCTGCGCATCGGTAAGGTCTTTTAATGGATGGTAAAATATTTCCTCTGACTCGAGCGGAGAGGATATGGTGGTGTCTTTGGGGGTTCACACAGCAGAGAGTGAAAAGGGTGCAGATAGAGAGGATGAGGAGGGTGCAGAAGCGGAAGGCTGAGTGAGCCACTCAGCCAACTCTGGTGCGTCCTTTGACGTAATTGCATGCACCTTCTGCAACTTCCCACTTAGGCTCCGGCCTGGTGCACCTGCCCGACCCCTTCCATCCCTGTGGAATGGCCTGCCTCTTCCTCTGTCTGTCATTTTCAAAATTACCCTGTGACAAAAGTCCCTATAGAAGAGCAGTATTTTTGGAAGAAGGTATCTCACACCCCTGCCTCAATCAGATTTTTTGGGGGGCAACTGGTATATCACACCAGTTGAAATAATTTGTTCAAATAGCGTTTGTCACTCTGTGTAGCTGCGGTAACGCGGCAGATTCGCAAACAAATGCTGCACTACCCAAATGCACTATATAGAAAGTTTATTATTGGTATATCACACCCCTGCTTCAATCAGTTTTTTTGGGGGGCAACTGGTATATCACACCAGTAGAAATTATTTGTTCCAAGAGCATTTGCCCCTCTGTATAGCTGCAGTATCACAGCAGAAACGCGCACAACTGCTGCACAATACAAATGCACTATAATATGCTTTCTATGTTAGAAAGTATATTATAAGTATATCACACCCCTCTGTAAGTCACACCTATTGATAGCACACCTATACCAGTCCTTAAAAGGACTTTTGTTGCCCTATTAGCTAGCGTTTGGTGTCCCTAACAGCCTGTCCTTGCTCCACACAGCAAACCTCTCCCTACACTGGTAAAAGACTGAATGTAAAATGGTGGCCAGATCAGGTTTATTTATAAGGTAGGGGGTAGGTCCATGTGCTGAAACATCTCAATTGGCTGTCCTGTACCACCTGATAGATGTGTCATGGGTCAAAGTTCTTCACAATATAAAAGAATATGGCACCGGCGGACATCGCCATATGGTGCTGTTGAACCACTCACACACCCCATTTCCCTGGGGGTGATACGGGGTGGTGTGGAAACGTTCGATCCTATACAATTGGCACAGCTCATTCATTAGAGTACCCTGAAAACATGCCCCCTGGTCCGAATGTGTCCTCCGTGGACACCCAAACACCTGTATAAAGTGTTTGCAGACGGATTCAGCGGCCAACTCTGCCTTCTGGTCTCTGGTGGGTACAACCACCGCATACTTTGTGAAATGATCTGTCATGATTAGACAGTATGAGTGTCCAGAGGTAGAGTACCCAATCCGTACATAATCGATCATAAGGAGCTCTAGGGGCGTGGAGGTCCGGATGGCCTGGATAGGAGCCTACTATTCAGTACTTTTACTCAGCCCGCAGTGCCGACATTTAATACATGCCTCGGCCACCATGTCTGCCAAATCTGGACAGTATATGAGCCGTTGGAGCCACTTGAACGTTTTGTTGCTACAGAAATGGGCACTCCTCTCATGGGCTTCCCGGGTGGCCTCCAGTCCCAATGACATGGGGATGACAATCTGTAAGTATAGAGTCTGACACAGTAGGCCCTGGGTAACAGTCAGCTTATCCCACTGCCTTAACAACTTCTGGCCCTCTGGAGTCAGACAAGCCCGCTCTTCTGGCCGAGGTTAGATCTTAGATCAGAGGTTAGATATATTTTTAAATATATATTTTTAAATATATATTTTTATATATAGATATTGTTTTACATGTATACTCTGTATGTATTTTTATGTGATCATATATACACAAGATGTTTTATTCATCAGACGCAGGAAGGGGTGTGTACTATGTGTATGACATGGTACATATATTTCTAGAAGCAATCTAGCTGCATATGTTTATTTATTTATTTATATTTCATATCTTTATGTATATTTTCTATTAGTTTATTTATTTATTGAATTAACTGTCTTAATCAGTGCCAGACTGATCGCACCATATGCACTTTTATCCATGTGATAGCATACTTCTAGATATAATGTAGCCATCAATCTTTTTATATATGGATCCCTCATGACCCTATTGCGCTGTGTCCGATGGTCTCCCAGGCACTGCGCTCTGTTGAAGCGCTCACCAGCGTCTTTGCTGCCATGGAAACCAGCCATGTGACCGCAAGTCCAGCGATCACATGACCGGGCGGCTCACATCAGTAACACAGAGGTATTGAGCGCACACGCCGGACGCTCACCGCACATAGCAGCCGGCCTGCCCACATCACATGATCGCAGTGTAGCGGTCATGTGACTCCAGTCTGCTGGCCAGATCTTATGTATTTATGCATTTAGTCTCTCAAAATCACTCATAATACTAGTATCATTTCACCAATCGGCTATTCGCATTAGCTAAGGATATATATACTGTTTATTTGATATTTTGACATGCTGATGGAATATTTGATAGTACACCTGGGGCTAGCCCCTCCCAGCTGTGGGCAGCTCCCAGGTAACCCGTTTTTTGGCGGTTTTTTCTGTTTATATAAACCCATAACTACCACTAGATATTGTGACCATATGCTAACCTGATGAAGGGGACAGTTTGAGCCCCGAAACGCGTTGTTCTATGCATAATTACTTATTATGTAAATAAAGAAGATTCACCAACAGAGACTTATTGGAACCAGTGATTTTGCGCCTGATCAGAATTTTCTTCTACTGCAAGCATCCTTTGGCGGATTGGGCATCCGATCCCAAAGACATTCCTTCTGCGGCTGCACTCACGGATCCTAAAGGTCTATAAACTACCTACATATCTACAATAGAGTTGTGTCTATACTTGCACAACCCCTAAAGGTGAGCACCTCTATTTGTCAAACAATTTAGTTTGTGTTGAACGTACTACCCTATTGTGCGCCCCCCACCCCTCTCTCTTTTTGTCTCTATATTCCCCTCTTGACCGAGGGGGACTTAGATTCGCCCGTGGTACCAAGACGTTTATACCTGGAGTTTCCAGATAAAAGGGAGCAGCACATAGGCCTATCTATTTAAGAAGAAGATGGAATATGCTCAAAACCGAAAGGAACAGCGTGAACGCCTGATCATTCAATGTACAAGGAGTACCACAGAACATCACGGTAACCCAAACCAGGAACCGAATGCAAATATTGATGAAAAAACTTTACTAACTTTATTTCATGATTTGGAGAAACTTATGTCGGACGAAATACAACATCAATTAGATGCCATTTTTCTTGAGATTTATCTCAAGGAGAAAATTGTTCCCCGTGGTCTGAGACTACGGTTTGGGAATTCTTTTAAGGAGGACATTGAGTTTTGCAAAGAATGGGACAATTATCTGCTTGAATGTGCAAATGGACTTATCACTAGACTGATAGAAAAACTACGGTTATTGTATCTGGAATGTGGTAGGAAAATATCTGAATGTCATAACAATATATCCAAACATAAATCACATCCAGCCTTTACCAAATTTGATCGTCTCATTACATCTAGGATCCTATCAGTAGAAAAAGATACATTATACAAGAAAAGCAATAAACTCAACAGAGACAGACAAGATTTTGCCACCAATAATATCAAATACTGGCTGAAACCTGACATGTCTAGGCATATAATAAATAACCATACCAAACCATATTCAGCAAATTCCATTCCAGAGGTAAACTCCATAGAGAACACCAACACACCCCTTTTGGCTACACATCCCCACAGTGCCAATGGGGCTGAGATCCGACCACCTCTCCTCCACAAACAAGACCATAAATACAAAAAATTTCACAAACCATGGGTGTCATATTCCAACCGAAATAGATTCAATAACCACCAAGTATCACACTCACAAAATAATAGATCCGATAAGTATCCTGGATCACAGATCCAGTATACACCAAAATACAATAAAACACCAGCTGATAAGACATCTACCTCCGTTTCTGATCTACATGCACCATCCAATGTTTGTTATACTCCCATTGGTAGATCTGCTCACATCAATGGATTACAAAAGGATACACCCAACCAGGAATCCCAAGTCTCCATTTTCCAGACTCCTTTACTCACTCCTGGTGGAGTACTGGCTCCTCCTACTACTATCACTACACTTACACTTACCTCTCCGTCTTCAATTTTTTCCACTGAAATACTCAATACATGTGGCCCACTCAATTTGCCGCCTACTGAATTTTCTATCCATCCTGAACCACATCCCTCAGTTTCATCTAGCTCCCCTACTCCTTCAGTCTGTTCTGACTTGGAGATTGACTCTCTCCTTACTATCCATGTGAGCACTTCCCCACCATCAACCCCTAAATCGGGCGTATTGCAAACTTACAGCAATTCACCTGTCAGTACACACTCTATCAGTCCCGGCAATATTGACTCTGATAATCCTAATGGTTTAACGGTTATAGAACCATTCACAGTTGGTCCTTTCACATCCATGGTATCTTTTTTAGACCTCCCTCCCCTCATCCACCCCCCAGCCGTTTATTCCATTCCAAAAAGTCCGAAAACCAGCAATATAGCCAATTTTTTTCACCCACTAGGCCACAAATCTGTAAAAAGAAAAAAACAAGGAGAGGCTGTAGAGCAGGTAAAAGCAAAAAGGAAAATTCCCACCCCTCGAAGTCAATACTAACCCCCAAATCAGACACATCTCCCCTTTCCCATGGTATTTTTAACCTGTCTAGTCATGTATTGACATCAAATGAGGTTGCAGTGTTATCCAAAGGACTCTCTTTTTGTCCCACCAGTAAGATCAAAGAATTTGATCTCTTCCTTGATCTGAACAAGTATATAAAGAAACTCACCCTAAAAAGACACTTTAAAATTAAAGAAAATTCTAATACTGGGCCAACACCAGAGCCAAACACCACATCACTCGACATGACTCAGGTTCTGACCATACCCTCTGGTCTAAAACCACCATCCACGTTCTATCCCATCCATCACAAAGGGAATTTCCTAGATACCTTTTATTCTGTGGTTTCTAATGATTTTAGGGACATCAACCGTAGATCAGAAATGAAGCAAAACATGAAACCATCAGAGAAAATAGCCCTTAAGAAGCTACAATCAGATACAAATCTAGTTATCAGAAACGCTGATGAAGGGGGGGGCATTGTCATCCAGAATCGTGAAGACTATGTGAGAGAAGCTCTGAATATCTTATCTAATGAAAAATACTATATACCCCTGAATTGTGATCCGTCTGAAAGAGACAAAGAAGAATTTGAGATATTAATCAAATCCGCAGATCTCTGCCTAAATAAGAAGGAAAGGGAGTATATTATGGTGAAAGAGTCTGCACCAGCAATATTTTACCACCTCCCTAAGATCCACAAGGATATCCAGAACCCGCCGGGTAGACCTATAATATCGGGAGTCTCCTCCCTCACTCGGAATTTGTCACACTATATCGACATTTACTTACAAAAACATGTTCTCAATCTGAAATCCCATCTGAAAGATTCTGCTTCCCTGATTACTCTGCTTAAAGAGATCAAGTGGTTGGATGGCTACCACTGGGTGACCCTGGACGTTTCGGCATTATACTCGAACATTTCTCACACTTTGGGCATGAAGTGCACATCAAGTTTTTTAGATAAAGATCTAGAAATGCCGACTACACAAAAAGCGTTTATCATGAGGGGTATTGAATTTATACTCACGCACAACGTATTCACATTCCAAAACGATATATACAAACAAATACGTGGGACCGCAATGGGGACACGTTTTGCGCCCAGTTTTGCGAATCTATTTATGGGGGAGTTCGAAGAGAGGTTCATATATCACTCAAGCTTCTGGGCCAACAACAACATCGTGTTTTTCCGTAGATATATTGACGACCTGATTTTCATTTGGAATGGGGACCCAGCATCTATCGACAGTTTTATTTCACATCTTAATACCAATAATTGGGGAATCTCCTTCACTGGCACATACGATAATAAAAAGATTGAGTTTCTGGATCTAGAAATTTTCATCCAGGACAGCAGAATAAATACGCGGACCTTTTTTAAAAAAGTTGATAGTAACAGCTATCTAGACTTCAAGAGCACACACTATAGAAAATGGAAGATGAACATCCCCTTCAGTCAATTTAAACGACTAAGACGAAATTGTACTCGCGGAGATGATTTCAACAAACAATGTGATCAGGGCTGGGACAAGGCCATTTGGTGCCCAGGGCGAAGATGGCAAACTGCGCCCCCCCCCCCCCCCCCCCCCCCCCGGCATACTGGTGGCAATTGATCAGGCAAACTGGCAGCACGCTGGCGGCAATTGATGGGCACAGTGGGGCAAACTGGCAACAATTGATGGGCACAGTGGCTGTGTTTGATGGGCACAGTGGCTGTGTTTGAGGGGCAGAGTGGCTGCGTTTAATGGGTACAGTGGCTGCGTTTAATGGGTACAGTGGCTGCATTTGATGGGTACAGTGGCTGCGTTTGATGAGCAGAGTGGCTGCGTTTGATCGGCACAGTGGCTGCGTTTGATGGGCAAAGTGGCGAAAATTGACGAGTGGCACAGTGGCTGCGTGTGTTGGCACAGTGGCTGTGTGTGATGGCACAGTGGCTGCATGTGATGGCACAGGGGCTGCATGTGATGGCACAGGGGCTGCATGTGATGGCACAGTGGCGACAATTGATGGCACAGTGGCTGAGTGTGTTGGCACAGTGGCTGCATGTGATGGCACAGTGGCTGCGTTAGGTGGCACAGTGGCTGCATGATGGGCATAGTGGCGACAATTGATGGCACAGTGGCTACGGTTGGTGGGCACAGAGTGGCTGCATGTGATGGCACAGTGAAGCTGCAATTAATGTTTTTTTTTTTTTTTTACAGAAAAGGCAAGCTTAAAATAACACAAAATCATTTCTTTAAACTGCTTTTTTTTATTAAAAAAATTATGATCATCTCAGTCCAATCCCCCCCCTTTTTTTTAATAAAAAAATTAGTTTGTTATTTGTATTACATTATTTTCTTACTTTTTACAGTCTGTGTGTGAGTAGCAGCTAGTGAAGGCAGGCTCCTCGTGGCTTGTTCTTCACGCGCTGACACAGCTCCCTGTAGGCTGCGCGAGTCCTCCCTCTCTCACCTCACACCTCGCCTCCGGCGTGAGCCGCGTGACGTCACACAGCGCACGCCGGTGGTATCAACCAAATGAATCCTCCATGGGGGGGGGGCGAGGAAACGCAGAGGAGGAAAGGGAGCCCGAGCCAGGAGCGCAGTCGGCACAAAATTCATAGGGGGAGAGAAGGAGCAGCGCTGACATGGCTGGTGTGGACGGTGTAGGCGCAGTGGCGTCTCTAGCTTTCAAATTTTGGGGGGGCAGACTGGGGGCCAGGACAAAAGTAGGGGGGGCAGCTATAACAATGATACATTTACACAAGTACGCTTAGAAATGCTACAATACTTTACCCAATACCTAAAACCGCAACAGGGAAGAAAAGTCCAGCTGTCTGTGGATGACACTTTTATAGAGAGGGGGATCTGTGGATGACACTGCTATGGGGGGGATCTGTGGATGCCACATACCGTATATAGCATCTTATGCTATATGTGTCATCCCCAGATCCACCCCATGACAGTGTCATCCCCATTTCCCCCTCCATAACAGTGTCATCCACAGATCTCCCTCCCTATAACAGTGTCATCCACAGATCTCCCTCCCTATAACAGTGTCATCCACAGATCTCCCTCCCTATAACAGTGTCATCCACAGATCTCCCTCCCCGCCTCTCACAGGAGTGTACATATATAAAAAAAGCATATTTCACATGAACACTTACAGTTACTTGGCTTGGCCCTTGGGGATCTCGGACGCCACTTCAACACTTTGGCCGGGGGCTCGGCGGAGCTGATGTTGTGTTTTATCCTAATGAGAAAGATTTCATAATAAGGATTTGGAGAAGGGGCAGAGGGATAGCAGAGCAGGGAGAGGCTGGTGCTGCTACTAGGGGGTCATACCATGGGGGAGTAATAAAACCCACCATAATGCCCCCCAGTAGAAAGAATTCTCTTTATAAATTGCAAAACATACCCCTTTGTAATGCCCCCAGTTGAGCTAATGTCCCCCATTATGTGCCAGTATAAAATACCCCTATATAGTGCCCCAGTAAATGGCTCCATAGTGCTCCTCTCCCCCCTTCCTGCTAGTGCCCCCCATAATGTACCAGTATAAAATGCCCCATATATCGTGCCCCAGTAGATGCCCTCAGTGTCCCCCATAATTTGCAAGTATAAAATACCCCTTCTTAGTGCCCCCCGTAGATGACTCCATAGTACTCCTCTCTCCCCTTCTCCATAGTACCCACCATAATGTGTCCCAGTATAAAATGCTACTGTAGAGAGCCCCCCATATAAAACACCCCTTCTTTGTGGCCTCAGTAGATGCCCCTATAGTGCCCACCAATAATGTGCCAGTAATAAGTGCCCTCAATAACGTGCCACTGCCAGTAACAAGAGCCCCCCAATGTGCCAGTAACAAGAGCCCCATCACGTGCCAGTAATAAGCCCCCCATCACGTGCCAGTAATAAGCCCCCCATCACGTGCCAGTAATAAGCCCCCCATCACGTGCCAGTAATAGGCCCCCCCCATTACGTGCCAGTAATAAGCCCCCCCATTACGTGCCAGTAATAAGCCCCCCATTACGTGCCAGTAATAAGCCCCCCATTACGTGTCAGTAATAAGCCCCCCCATTACGTGCCAGCAATAAGCCCCCCATTACGTGCTTGTAATAAGCCCCCCATTACGTGCCAGTATTAAGCCCCCCCATCACTTGCCAGTATTAAGCCCCCCATCATGTGCCAGTATTAAGTCCCCCCATCATCATGTGCCAGTATTAAGCCCCCCCATCATCATGTGCCAGTATTAAGCCCCCCCATCATGTGCCAGTATTAAGCCCCCCCATTGTAATAAGCCCCCCCATTGTAATAAGCCCCCCATTGTAATAAGCCCCCCCATTGTAATAAGCCCCCTCATTGTAATAAGCCCCCCCATTGTAATAAGCCCCCCTCATTGTAATAAGCCCCCCATTGTAATAAGCCCCCCTCATTGTAATAAGCCCCCCTCATTGTAATAAGCCCCCACATTGTAATAACCCCCCCCCCCCATTGTAATAAGCCCCCTCCATTGTAATAAGCCCCCTCATTGTAATAATCCCCCCATTGTAATAAGCCCCCCCATTGTAATAAGCCCCCTCATTGTAATAAGCCCCCCCCATTGTAATAAGCCCCCCCATTGTAATAAGTCCCCCCATTGTAATAAGCCCCCCCATTGTAATAAGTCCCCCCACTGTAATAAGCCCCCCTCATTGTAATAAGCCCCCCTCATTGTAATAAGCCGCCCCCCCCCCAATGCCAGTAACACTATTGTAAAAAAAAAAAACAACAGAAAAAAACACTTATACTTACCTCAGTGTCAGCGATGCGATGCAGACTCTTCCTGTGTCCCGCGCTGTAAGGCTCGGGCGGTGCGATGACGTCATCGCCCCGCCTTCGCCGGCCTCTGATAGGCTGCCGGCCTAGTGCCTGCAGCCTATCAGAGGAAGGGGAAGGGACACGCCTCTCCCTCCCCTGCACCTCCGCTGGCACAGGCAGATTACTAAGGAGATGAGCGCAATGGAAGCGCTCATCTCCCTGTGCCCGGCGGCGGCGGCTCACTTGGGGGGGCACAGCACTTCACCTGCGCCCCCCTCCTGTCCGCAAATGGTAGCGCCCAGGGCACCCGCTCCTTCGGCCCCTGCCTTGTACCGGCCCTGAATGTGATGCCCTGGCCTCCAAGTTTAGCCAAAAAGGCTATCCAACCAATATCATTGTTGGAGCAAGAGCTAAGGCCGCGGGATTGACTCAAGACGAATGTCTGATTCCAGCCCCCAAACAGAAGAAAGATAATAGTATTGAGAGATATAGTTGTAATTTCATTACCACTTACAACCAAAACCATCTGTCAATAAAAGCCGTTCTGGAAAAACACTGGCATATTTTGAAAAGGGATCCCGTTTTAAATCAAATTATTCCTGAGCTTCCGAAACTCACGTATAAGAGAGCCCGCACTCTCAAAAATATTCTTGCCCCCAGTAAACTCAATCCAGTTGTATATCACACTGAAAATTATGACACCACTGTCCCGAAAGGCAGTTCTAGATGTGGACATAAAAGATGTCTATGCTGTTCCAGCATATGCCAAAAATCCACTTTTTATAGCCGAGCTAGTGGGGAGTCATTCCCCATCATGAGTAATCTGAATTGTGAATCTAACCACGTAATATATCTTTTGGAATGCCCATGCCGCCTGCAGTATGTGGGGCGCACGATTCAAACACTGCGTAACAGATTAAATAAACACAGATCTAATATCAAGAAAAAATACTGGAAACACAGTGTATCAAGACACGCGGCAGAACACCATGAGGGTAGTTCAACCGGTTTTGAGGTAACCCCTATCGAACAAATTCCAAGTCACCTATATAAAGATACTCAGTACATTAGACGCAGGGAAATGTACTGGATTTTTAAATTGAATAGTTTGAGTCCCTATGGCCTTAACGAAGCATTTGAGATCAATTTATAAAAGCTTAGGTGTAATAGCAATTAATATTTATGTATACCTTCCCCCCCCCCCATGTTTTACGCAATTATTTTTACCTATCGCTGATATTTTAACCCCATATCTATTGCAATATCACCACTTTTTATGGACACATATATGGATATAGGTCTTTTTTAAATATTCTAAACATATATTTTTAAATATATATTTTTAAATATATATTTTTATATATAGATATTGTTTTACATGTATACTCTGTATGTATTTTTATGTGATCATATATACACAAGATGTTTTATTCATCAGACGCAGGAAGGGGTGTGTACTATGTGTATGACATGGTAAATATATTTCTAGAAGCAATCTAGCTGCATATGTTTATTTATTTATTTATTTATATTTCATATCTTTATGTATATTTTCTATTAGTTTATTTATTTATTGAATTAACTGTCTTAATCAGTGCCAGACTGATCGCACCATATGCACTTTTATCCATGTGATAGCATACTTCTAGATATAATGTAGCAATCAATCTTTTTATATATGGATCCCTCATGACCCTATTGCGCTGTGTCCGATGGTCTCCCAGGCACTGCGCTCTGTTGAAGCGCTCACCAGCGTCTTTGCTGCCATGGAAACCAGCCATGTGACCGCAAGTCCAGCGATCACATGACCGGGCGGCTCACATCAGTAACACAGAGGTATTGAGCGCACACGCCGGACGCTCACCGCACATAGCAGCCGGCCTGCCCACATCACATGATCGCAGTGTAGCGGTCATGTGACTCCAGTCTGCTGGCCAGATCTTATGTATTTATGCATTTAGTCTCTCAAAATCACTCATAATACTAGTATCATTTCACCAATCGGCTATTCGCATTAGCTAAGGATATATATACTGTTTATTTGATATTTTGACATGCTGATGGAATATTTGATAGTACACCTGGGGCTAGCCCCTCCCAGCTGTGGGCAGCTCCCAGGTAACCCGTTTTTTGGCGGTTTTTTTCTGTTTATATAAACCCATAACTACCACTAGATATTGTGACCATATGCTAACCTGATGAAGGGGACAGTTTGAGCCCCGAAACGCGTTTTTCTATGCATAATTACTTATTATGTAAATAAAGAAGATTCACCAACAGAGACTTATTGGAACCAGTGATTTTGCGCCTGATCAGAATTTTCTTCTACTGCAAGCATCCTTTGGCGGATTGGGCATCCGATCCCAAAGACATTCCTTCTGCGGCTGCACTCACGGATCCTAAAGGTCTATAAACTACCTACATATCTACAATAGAGTTGTGTCTATACTTGCACAACCCCTAAAGGTGAGCACCTCTATTTGTCAAACAATTTAGTTTGTGTTGAACGTACTACCCTATTGTGCGTTAGATCTTGGTCCGGACCCATGCTTTTACTTTCAACAAGTCCAGCCAGCCATTCTGGACCCTCTTAGAATCAGCCAACATCTTTCCCAGCACCATTTTCATCCCGGACGCCACCCCACTTGAATGTGCTACGTCCTGAAACATGGGTAATCAACCAAGGTCAGGAGTTTCAGTGTCCTCTAACTCCTCATCGGCACTCTTAGTCGACAACCCTACAGGGACTCGGGAGAGTGCATCACCGTTGCTGTTCTCTATCCCAGACTGTAATTTTTATGCGGTATTGGTACTTAGAGAGGCGAGCCATCCACATCTGTTCAAGCACACCGAGCTTGGCATTCTCCAGATGTACTAACAAGTTGTTGTCTGTCATCACGGTCTGTCATCACCTCTGCACCTGTCAGGTAATCCGCAAATCTTTTGGTCAATGCCCACACCTGTGCCAGTAGTTTCAATTTAAAACAGCTATAGTTGTCAGGGTTGCACTCTGACTCCATCAGAGACTGGCTGCCGTAGGCAATGACTCTCTCACGTCCGTCCTGGACTTGGGATAACACAGCCCCCAGACCATGTAGACTTCCGTCAGTGTACAGCAGGAATGAGGTGTCGAACTGCGCATAAGCCAGAATTGGGGCACTGGTCAGTGCCTCCTTCACTGCTTCAAAGGCCTCTTGCCGGGGTCCCCACTCGATGGGACGATTTTTCGGCCCCCCGCAGTGCCCCTTGATAACTCGTTTAACGGGCCCGCCAAATTAGCAAATTTGGGTATTAACCTTCTGTAGTAGCCGGCCAGTCCCACGAATGCCCACACCAGCTTGGACCACTTCTGCATGGCCTCCGCCTTGCTGGGGGGCGGCTTTACCCCGTCCTGTGTGAATAAATGTCCCAAATACTCTATCTGCTGTCGAAACAGTTGCCACTTCTTGGGCTTAATCTTGAGTCCATGGTCTCACAACTGTCCTAGGACCTGTCGCAGATTCTGTAGGTGATCCTGAAATGAGGCCCAAACACTACTATGTTGTCCAGGCATATCAATACCGACTCGAAGTTGAGGTCCCCCATCAACCGCTGTAATGTTCCCGGGGCATAGGACAGGATCCTGTTGAACTCGTAGAGTCCCATAGGTAGGATGAAGGCCGTCTTCGCTTTGTCCTTCTTGGCCACTGATACCTGCCAATATCCACTGGCCAGATTAAGAGTCGAGAAGAACTTCGCATGACTCAGGGCAGACAACAACTCCTCAATCTGCGGAAGGGGGTAGGCATACCGGACGGTCTGGGCATTCAGTTTCCGATAATCCACACAGAACTAGTGATGAGCGGCAGGGGCAATATTTGAATTTGCAATATTTTGCGACTATTTTGTAGAATATTCGTCATATATTTGCGAATTTGAGATTATATTCTTGATTGCGAAAATCAGCAATGTATTATTCGCGTAATGCACGCAAAATACAGGCATGGGTCACTTATGCTACATTTTTCAAGCTCGTATAAGTATCCTAAGACTGGAGAAAATGGTTGGCAAGGCATAACTTTAGAATAGCTTTATATGCACATAGAGTGCTCCAATATAGTTGCCCTTGTGAATTTTCGGCAATTAATGATGCACATTTTTTTTCCCGAAATACGTGCAACTTATGAGATCACAGCACTGTGTCTGTAGCATATATGTAGGTATGGACAGCAGAACCTATCAGCTACACTATAGATAAATCTAACCTACACTGACTAGTTCCCACTAACTATCTGAATTATATATATAAGTTAACTATCTAATGTAATACAACAAAGCACAGAGCACAGCAATGACACTGCTGTCTCTTTCATAACTGCAATAAACTTTAGAAAATACAGTAGCTGCTGGGGAGGTTCTTATATAGTAAAGGGGTAGGCAACTTTTCTATTGGTTGCTAGGGATGTTGCTAAGCTGTGACAAAGCCTTCTCATTGGCCCACAAGCTAGAAGAAGAAAGGGATGATCACCTGATCTGATATAATAATAATAATCGTCATTATGAATATATAGCACTATATTCAAAATATTCGCAAAATCTTGAAGTGCCGATATTCGCGATAAAAATTCATAATACGAATATTCGACACTAGGCAGAACCGGAGACTCCCATCTTTCTTCCGCACCAAGACTACTAGAGCAGCCCAATGACTTTGACTCTCTTGGATGACCCGGTTTTCTAACAAATATTTTGTGCAGGATTTGCCGGTAACATTCCCTGATTGGCGCAGCATCTCCTGTGGGGATTTCATGCTTGATGGCGGAAGCACACCCGAAGTCCTAATCTTGTCTCGAGAATGCCTTCTGAAAATCCCAAAGGGTGTCTACCAGCAACTTCTGTTGTCCTGAAGTCAGGGTCTTGCGGTCCACCCCCATCTGGGCCACGATCCCTCGCCCGCTCCACTCCGCTGTCGGGATCTCCCTTTGATGGACCTCTATAGCATATGTCGAGGCTGATCTCCTATCTGGCTGTATCGTGAAGCCCCTTCGTCGAGGGATGTCCCCTTCGGACATATAAACTTTGGCCAGCAAGGTATTCACAGGAACAGCTAACTCACAGTATTCAACATTGAGGCAGCGTACAGGCACACATCCATCCTTCACAAGCGAGGGCCCGGGCTACCAGAGGGCAAGTCTGCATTTTCTCCTTGTAAGCAGGCTCGTTCATGACCTCCAGTCCATTCAGTCCTCGTCCAGCCTCCACCGGCAGCATCAATATTTGTTTTTATTGAGGTGGGATATTCATAGCCCAACCGGACATGTTGCTCTTTCGCAGACTACAGCTCGTCACCATCTGCTGTAGAACCTTCTGGGTCGGCCAGTGTGTGGTGGCCCATTGCCATTACTTCAGCCCTTCTTTGGCATAGAGTTCCTGGTCTAGGTCTCTCGGCACATTCATACCTAGCATCATGTCCATTCCTCTCTGGGATGAATGGTCAACCAGCACGACCTCATTCTTGCCGACGTCTTGCCCAAACAGTCAGACCCGCACCCAGAATATCCCTCAGACGTCCATCTCTCTGTTATTGGCAGCCGTCAGCCTGATGACGCTCCTGTCTTCCGGCTCCATCATATGTCCAAAGTGTCTCTCAAAGAACTCCAGAGCCATAAGGGTGCACTCTGACCCTTTATCAACTAGGCAGTGTACCTTCTGGCCTTCCAACTCAGATTCCATAATGGGCTGCTGGCATAAAAGTTGTGTTCCTCATGCATAGGGCTTAGCTTCTGGAGTGCCGCCACAGGATGCTCAGCTACTGCGGCGGTCAGAAGTTTAATGTCAGCTCGGACTTCATCTGTTCTGGGCACTCTCTGGCCATATGGCCATGCTGTTGACAAGCCCAGCAGAGGGGCCCTGTTATGACCCGCCCCTGCACCTGAGTTATTCTGGGTGGAGTGGCTCGGCGTACTGGGGTCATTTCCCGAGGCTGGGCTGATCTTGTCTTCATTTGGAATACTTCCAGCCGAAGTTCTCTCAATTCTGTCCGCAGGGCCTGGACCATATCCTTTAAGGATTCTGAGTCTTCAGACCCTGACTGGCCTCCTGTAGCATGGGTGCTACTCACTACTCTTGCCGCCAGCATGTGCTCTTCCTTTCTCTCCACGGCAGCTAGGTAGACGCTGTAGAAGGTTCTGATGGCCGTTGGCCAGGTCATCTCTTGCAAATTGTCCTGTAAAAACTTGTTGGAGAGCCCTACTATAAACTGGTCTCGTAGTAGCCGTTCCACCTCCCAGAATGCTACCATGGCTACTGGATCTCGCCGCTGTATGTCTCCTGTAGGGGGTTGGAGTACTACATCAGGGTCTCACCCTCTCGCTGTGGTTGGTTGAAGAAGTGGCTCCACAACTGCACTAATTTAGCACGCCCACCCCCCCCAGGGTTTCTCCGGCAGGGAGAATATTTTTTCTAGGGCGTCTCTCTCAGATTCGGGCCTTACCATCACTGTCCGTCTGACGTCACCCTCTAGAGCCCCTAATGCAACCTCTGCCCACAGCTCACGGGTCAGGTTACACATTCTAACCACACTATGCACCCTTTCAGTCCAGTCCTGCAACATCATGGTTTTACCGTCAACTTTGGCAGATGACGCAATAGGGGCATGGCGGGATGGGGATGTACCCTACTGTGGTGGGCATGGCGGGGGCAAGCTGTATCAGTGGCACTGGGGCAGGTTGTTCCAGCGGTGTTGGGGCAAGTTGGCCTTGCAGTGGTGCACCCTGAGCTGGGTCTTAGACCGGCGCCGTTGGCGCTAGGGGAAGGTCTCCTGCCACGTTCCTGTCCATAAGGGTCTCTGTATCCTGCCGACTATACCAAGTTGTAAGCCGTGTACCGGGGTGACTCCCCATGATACAGCAAAGTCACGAACAAGGAAAGCAACCCCAACACCAGCTTTTGCCAAAACAGTATTTTACTTAAACGTGGCAATGAGCTCAACCACAAATGCTGGGAACACACAATAAATTTAAATACACCCAGCACGAAGGCTGAGACCCTTGAGATTGTCCATGTTGCCTCCTTTATTAACTTGAATCATTTTTTCATCACATTATACACTGCTTGCTTCCATGGTTACGACCACCCTACAATCCAGCCACGGTGGCCGTGCTTGCACACTATAGGAAAGAGCAAGAACCTCTCTGGTGGTCGGAGGGCACGCATAGGAATGCATGCACAGCAGCTCCCATCCACCTGGTATCTGCGCTGCAGCGGTATTCATAACCCCTGTAAAAGAGCCGTGTATAATGCGATGGAAAATTTAATCCAGCTAGCAAAAGGAAGCAAAAGACAATCACAATACATTAGTAAGTGACTTGTATTAACTTTCTCTACATCAATTTTTTTTTTTTTTTTTTTTTTTGCTGAAGTAAGAAAACCCCTTTAAGGTGGTTTCTAACAGGGTCCCATGGCAGGTGAGTGTCTCTCTTTTGGGTCACCAAATGACAATGAATAAGAGATATTGAGCATAAAATCTGCCGAGACGTAATGAGACTGCGGCGTCTAAAACATTCAATCAACCTACGAAGGTGAAACCAAAGTTTGTCCTCTGGACAGAACCCGTGGCTCGTAATTAAATTTCCCATCTCGCCTGTGTACAGAGTCACCGAGCCCGAGATACCACAGCATTATAAAAGGCAGATTTCTTGCTCCGTTGATCCTTTTATGCCTTGTCACAAAGAGCAATCATGAAAGGTTGAGGATGATACAGGCGCGTTCTCTACAAGGTTTGTGCTTTGAAGCTTTTCACTTCCACTGAGAATAGTAATGATGGGAGCGCACAAGAGGTACGCCGACCGTTTAAATCAATAACGCCAAACCGGCCTGAAAGCTCCACTTCAAGACAGCTTAGAAAGCAATGGGGGGGGGGGGGGGGGGGGAGATAAGCGAGTAACCAGAACTCTGAATTATGTACACTATGATGAAAGAGGGATTAATGATTCAACCCACTAGACATAATGCTGCATGAGCGAGAAAGAAAGAAGCGGCAAAAACAAACTCATCTGTACTGAAACGTCTACAGAAAAAACATAAGCCATAAAGGTGGGAAAAGTCTTTAAAATTTGAACTTCATGTTGAGTCTATAAATGTTGGTAAATGACCAGACAGCCATCCTCAAATAAATCCTGTATTATACCCCAGAGCTGTACTCACTATTCTGCTGGTGCAGTCACTGTGTACATACATTACTTATCCTGTACTGATCCTGAGTTACATCCTGTATTATACTCCAGAGCTGCACTCACTATTCTGCTGGTGCAGTTACTGTGTACATACATTACTTATCCAGTACTGATTCTGAGTTACATCCTGTATTATACTCCAGAGCTGCACTCACTATTCTGCTGGTGCAGTCACTGTGTACATTCATTACTTATCCTGTACTGATCCTGAGTTACATCCTGTATTATACTCCAGAGCTGCACTCACTATTCTGCTGGTGCAGTCACTGTGTACATACATTACTTATCCTGTACTGATCCTGAGTTACATCCTGTATTATACTCCAGAGCTGCACTCACTATTCTGCTGGTGCAGTCACTGTGTACATACATTACTTATCCTGTACTGATCCTGAGTTACATCCTGTACTATACTCCAGAGCTGCACTCACTATTCTGCTGGCGCAGTCACTGTGTACATACATTACTTATCCTGTACTGATCCTGAGTAACATACTGTATTATACTCCAGAGCTGTACTCACTATTTTGCTGGTGCAATCACTGTGTACATACATTACTTATCCTGTACTGATCCTGAGTTACATCCTGTATTATACTCCAGAGCTGCACTCACTATTCTGCTGGTGCAGTCACTGTGTACATACATTACATTACTTATCCTGTACTGATCCCGAGTTGCATCCTATATTATACTCCAGAGCTGCACTCACTATTCTGCTGGTGGAGTCACTGTATACATACATTACTTATCCTGTACTGATCCTGAGTTACATCCTGTATTATACTCCAGAGCTGCACTCACTATTCTGCTGGTGCAGTCACTGTGTACATACATTACTTATCCTGTACTGATCCTGAGTTACATCCTGTATTATACTCCAGAGCTGCACTCACTATTCTGCTGGTGCAGTCACTGTGTACATACATTACTTATCCTGTACTGTTCCTGAGTTACAGTCTGTATTATACTCCAGAGCTGCACCCACTATTCTGCTGGTGCAGTCACTGTGCACATACATTACTTATCCTGTACTGATCCTATGTTACATCCTGTATTATACTCCAGAGCTGCACTCACTATTCTGCTAGTGCTGTCACTGTGTACATACATTACATTATTATCCTGTACTGATCCTGAGTTACATCCTGCATTATACTCCAGAGCTGCACTCACTATTCTGCTGGTGCAGTCACTGTGTACATACATTACTTATCCTGTACTGATCCTGAGTTACATCCTGTATTATACTCCAGAGCTGTACTCACTATTCTGCTGGTGCAGTCACTGTGTACATACATTACTTATCCTGTACTGATCCTGAGTTACATCCTGTATTATACTCCAGAGCTGCACTCACTATTCTGCTGGTGCAGTCACTGTGTACATACATTACTTATCCTGTACTGATCCTGAGTTACATCCTGTATTATACTCCAAAGCTGCCCTCACTATTCTGCTGGTGCAGTCCCTGTGTACATACTATGTAGTGTACGGGGACTGTAATGCCCGTCACTACAAAAGTGTCACTTGGTGTGCTGTCGTCCCCCCTTATTTATGGGGAAGTTGGTATATGTCATCTTTATAAATTGTCATGTAATGTATTTCCCTGTTACTATGACACTTGCATGTACAGGCCTGCTAGGGGTGTCATTCCAGCTTCTAGTCACTAGAGGGAGCTAGAGAGCCCTAGTTTATATAAGGCCCAGTCAGGGAAGCAAAAGTCAGTCTAGTTTAGAGCTCAGAAGTTTCTAGAGCCTGAGGAAGCTGAGAGGGAGACAGAGGCAAAGCGCAGGAAAGCAAGAGGTACTCAAGATAACAGAGGAGGTACTTTATAAAGAGAGAACCAAGGATATACGCCAGAGTTAAGGTATTGGGCCTTGGAGAAGATTTTCTATGTCCCAGGATCAGTCAGAAATAGAGTGCAAGCTCCTGTACTGCAAGTCCTGTGTTTCACACTCTGAAGTCACCTTGCTTAGTCTGTATTGCCTGCATCGACCGTATTGAAAAATCAACTGTATGCGAAGGAACTGTGCTTCCATTAATGTCTCTATATGGAAACTACTAAAGTTGGAGTTTTGTTTTAACATCACGTGGTTCCTCAGTTATTCCTGCTATCAGCAAACGGCGTGCCACCGTTTAATTGGCACTGGCGTCACGAACTTTTTCTACCATCACCTGCCCTTGCAGAGAGTCAGCCGTCTCAGGTTAGTGTCTATTGCACTACTACACCCAGAAACTCTATTAAACACAACTTGAGTACGCTGCACCTCTCTTTTGGCGTCACGAACAGGATACGCACGCTTTCTAGTGCAAGAAGCGTGAACTTTGTGCCTTATACAGTTGCCCTGTGACCAAAGTGACAAATTGCCTGTTTATTTAAAGTGGACTTTGTGAACTGAAAATCATACCAAAAGTGTTCCTAAAACCTCTAAAAAGCGCTGTGCAGTGTTGCGCTACCAAGAGGAAGAAAATCGCCACATTGGAGTGTGGTTTTGTGGACTTTTTACAATCCTGCTTGCTGTCAGTGAATGGACAGCGTTTTGCTAAAGATGGCCACCGGCCGCCTGGAGTAAAGTTTCCCGCGCTGCTGAGGACCTTCGTGGGCGGATCCCTGCAAGGACACAGAGAATCCCGCCCCTCTTCATCATCGCACCGCCGCGGCCCTGCTTCTTCTACGTCATTGGGTGCTCAGGACGTCCGGAATCTCGCGAGACTTGGCCTGCGCAAGCCCGGCGATACCGGTAAGCACTTGTAACCGGAGGGAAGGGGAGTGTTCCGGCCCCTTTAGTCGCCAGTGGCCACCTCTCAATAGACTACCATGTCAGAGCCAGGAGTGCCTGAGCAGCCGGCCCCGGGAGAGTTCGCGGCTCCTAATCATCCTACAGCCCCCAGCATGATGCCCTTTACCATGCCTTACTATTTCGGGGCCCCATGGTTCCCTCGCTACAGGGGAGATACCCATACCCTAAGGGACTTTAAAGAAAAGTTGCTGGCACTATTCCGATTGTACCCTATAAATGCCGACCAGCAAATGGAAATCCTGCTGGCACAACTGGAGGGAGCGGCCCGTAGAGAAGTGTTATCCTGGCCTGCTACTGAGCGGAGTACTCTAGAACAGATATTCACCCGCCTCAGAGCCACTTTTGAAACTAGGACTGCCTCAGAGATAAAGATGCACTTCTTTGGCAAGAAACAGAAGTCCGGTGAGTCCCTCCGTGACTATGCCCTATCACTTCAGGAGGCTTTAGGGGCTGTAATTCAGATAGATCCCAAAGAGGCTGATAACCAGGACCAGACCCTGAGGGAACAATTTATCAACGGGGTGTCTAGTGAACAAATAAGGACCCAATTAAAGATGCTGTCTGCCCAGCACCCTAACAGTGCCTTTCTGGACTTTAAAGAACTGGCTATAAAAATTCTGGGGTCCGCAGTATCTCCGGAGTTGAGCACCCCATCTGAGTCATCAGCCTGCAGGCCAAAACCGCTTATCACTAACCGAGCTGAGGCCGGCCAAGCTGTTCAAGTGTCAGCTACCGATACTATTGCCATGCTGACAGAGCAAGTAAATCACCTCACTAAAAGTCTAGAGAAGGTGTGCAGAAAAATAGAGGAATGGGAAAAACCCATAATGACAGAAGAAGAATTCCTGTCACCTCCTAGGCCGTTCCCACCTCCTTACCAAGAGACTCACCCCAGGGATCCTGGGAGGCGCAATAAAGGCCGTAAGCGGCCCGTGTGTACATACTGCAAAAAGCTGGGACACACAGAATCCACGTGCTGGCAGTTAAACGGGCAACCCCTGAGGCTGAGGACCACCCCTCGGGAGGTAGAACACTAGGTCCAGAGGATCCAAATTGGATGCCACGTTATGTAGGATCCCATCCTAAAATCAATATAGAGATCAACGGGGTCCCCTTTGAAGCCCTATTAGATACTGGGTCTCAAGTCACTACTATTCAGCTGCCTGCATTTGAAAAGTTCTGGGACACCAACCAGTTGACCCAGCCGCCTGAATCCTGGGTGGAGATTATCGCCAGCAATGGCAAACCAGTAAAGATCCATGGATACTGGGAACCCACCCTGCAGGTGGGAGAAGTAACCCTGCCTCAACAGGGAGTGATCGTAGTACAGGCCGGTGACAGAGGAGGACATCCTGTCATTCTAGGCACCAATGTCTTCAAAAACTGTTATTCAGAAATACTTGCCGTATTACATCAGACTTTGCCCACTGCTTCCTCTGCATCCAGGAGGGTGATTCAAAAGACTATTACTGTGTTAAGTGCCCAGCAGAGGTTTGCTAATGGGAAAGGAGAAATTTGTACTGCCAGGATTAGTGATATTAAGCCTGTGACTTTGCCTCCTAATTCTCAAACTCTTTTATGGTGTCGTGCTGTCCTGGGAGTCCAAGGCCGAGATTATCCAGCCCTGGTGGAACCAATCCAGATGGAGGATTACCCTTATGTGAGAGCTGCCAAGTGCCTGGTGAACGTCTCCCAAGGTAAAGTACCTGTCCGTCTGATTAACCTGAGCAATCATCCTGTTGCGCTTACTAAGCATTGCCGTGTTGCCCAGCTGTCCCAGGTGTCCTTCCAAGACATCATTCGTCTTCCAGTGACAGAAAAGCCGCCAGCTGCAGACAGCGGATGTTCGCCGGTGACCCAGCCACAAGTGCCCTGGTGGGAAGAGCTCCATGTCGGGGACGAGACTACCCCCCAACAACAACAAGAAGGGATTATACAGCTTGTCAAAGAGTACCACCAGGCCTTCAGTAAGCATGCTACGGATTATGGAGAGGTGAGTGCCATACAACACACCATACCTACTGGCTCTCATCCTCCTATCAAGGAGAGATACAGACCCTTACCGCCTACTTCATATCAGACTGTAAAGGAAATGATCCAAGAGATGAAAGACTCTAATGTAATCCGGGACAGCCGTAGTCTGTGGGCTGCACCCCAAGTCCTTGTAAAGAAGAAGGACGGTGGTATCCGTTTCTGTGTGGATTATAGGAAAATTAATCAAATAACCCACAAAGATGCATACCCACTGCCCCGCATTGAGGAGTCGCTAACTGCTCTGGGCTCCTCTGCCTATTTCTCCACCTTGGACTTGACCAGTGGCTACTGGCAAGTACCCATGGCCCCTGCAGATAGGGAAAAGACTGCTTTCACTACTCCCATGGGCCTTTTTGAATTCAATTGTATGCCGTTCGGGTTATGTAATGCCCCAGGAACTTTCCAGAGACTAATGGAGCGGTGTTTGGGTCACAAAAACTTCGAAACAGTGCTGCTGTATCTAGATGACGTCATTGTGTACTCAAAAACATATGAAGACCATCTGAAACATTTGGCAGAAGTATTTGAAATCCTTATCAAATATGGCTTGAAGGTAAAGCCATCCAAGTGTCACCTGCTCAAACCTGCAGTAAGATACCTGGGGCATGTGGTAAGCGGAGAGGGCGTGCAACCTGACCCTGATAAGTTAGCGGCTGTCCGTAATTGGCCGGTTCCTACTACTGTCAAGGAAGTGAGGGGTTTCCTTGGTTTTGCCGGCTACTATAGACGTTTTATCCCCCATTTTGCTCAAATAGCTGATCCTATCCAGGAACTTCTGAGGGGACAACCCAAAAAGAGTCCTAGAACTCCTGTACCCATTGAGTGGAATGAGGAAAGAGAGATAGCGTTCCAATTGCTAAAAAAGAAACTGACCGAGCCTCCCAATTTAGGTTACCCAGATTATAGCAAGCCTTTCCATCTTTATACCGATGCTAGCAAGCGAGGCCTGGGAGCGGTGTTAGCCCAAATCCAAGAGGGAAAAGAGAGAGTGATAGCATATGCAAGTCGCTCCCTGAAAGGAGCTGAGAAAAATGACCAGAATTATAGTTCCTTCAAACTAGAGTTCCTGGCATTAGTGTGGGCGGTGACGGAAAAATTCAAGGATTATCTAGCCGCCACCCCGTTCATTGCATTCACGGACAATAACCCTCTAGCACATCTAAATACAGCTAAATTAGGGGCCTTGGAGCAGAGATGGGCCTCTCGCCTTGCCAACTATGATTTCTCTGTAAAGTATCGTGCTGGACGCACTAATGATAATGCTGATGCTTTATCCAGACTTCCCACAGAGACAGCTCCTGATGATGTGCGAGATGCTTGGGAAGATGTAGAGATGCCGGCTTTCTATAACAAATTTGCTCAACAGGACCAGGCTCGAGCTACCAGTGACAGAGCTGCAGTTCCTTCACCCTCCAGTAGGCCTGAACCTAAAGAAGAAAGGTGGGTGAAACTACAGTCTGAAAGTAGAGTGCTGGGTGAGTTGTTGGACTTCATTACTAGTGGCAGAGCCCCTGAGAGGATTCGGCGTAAGAGTGCAGATCCTGAGCTCATCAAACTGTGGAGACAGCGTCATCAACTCTTCATACAAAAGGGCCTGTTACTACGGAGAAGCCTAGACCCAGTGTCCAACGAGAGAGTGCACCAGATTCTCATACCCCGACGAGATGCAGGTATGGTGTTGGAGATGTACCACAATCAATCCGGTCACTTTGGGGTCCAAAAGACTGAGGCTACTATCCGCTAGCGGTTTTACTGGGTGGGCATGAGAGAAGACATGGAGAAGTGGTGTCGGGAGTGTGTAGCCTGTGCCTTAAAACGAAGTGAGCACCATGATCAGAGGGCACCACTGAGACCCATTGTAAGTACCCGTCCTCTTGAACTTGTCGCCATCGACCATGTGAAACTGGAGCCTAGTCGCTCAGGGTATGCTTATGCCATGACTATTATTGACCATTTCACAAAGTTTGTTGTAGCAGTGCCTGTGAGAGACCAGACAGCCAAGACTACAGCCGAAATGTTCTGGAAGCACTTCCTCCTGCCCTATGGATGTCCAGAAAAGATCCTCACCGATCAAGGACCTGCTTTTGAGTCCCATCTGTTCCATGAACTGTGCTGCTTACACAACTGTAAGAAGATCCGGACAACGGCCTACCATCCTCAAGGTAACGGATTATGTGAAAAAATGAATCAGACCTTGATAGAGATGCTGAGGGCCGTGCCTCCTGAAAACAGAGGAGACTGGCCCAGTCTGTTGCCACAGCTCATGTTCACATACAATCATACCATACATTGTTCCACCGGGTATACCCCTTTTTACTTGATGTTTGGGCGCCAAGGAACATTGCCTGCTGATCATTCATTGGACATACATGTGCCTGATTGCATTAACCCATTACCTAACACCGACTGGGTTGCTGAACATCAAAGGCGATTGAATACAGCCAAAGCCATTGTTCAGGAGCGTATGGACTATGCTAGGGACCGACAGCAGAGAGACTATGATCAAGCAGCCCATGCAGAACCCTTGACAATAGGGGCCGTGGTATGGTTAAAGAATAACCGCCGTACCAGTAAATTGGACAGTAAATGGGAGCGAAGTCCCTATGTTGTCACGGCAATCCCAAATGTTGGAACTCACACTTATGAGATCACCCGGGAAGACAAGGGATCCCAAATTGTACACCGAAACCGGTTAAAGCTCTGCCTGACACCAGAACCTAGTGCCGAGAGTTCTGGATCTGAATATCCTGTGTCAGAGTCAGCAATACAGCCCGAGGATCCTATGCAGGCTGTTAGTAATCTGAGGTCTGACGCTGATCCCATGCATTGGCTTCTGACACCTTGGTTGAACTTGCTGGTGCCTGCTCCGGCACCTACTGTAACTTCACCTCCGGAAGAGCTGGTTCAAGATGCCCCGGATCCAGTTCCCCCTCTAGTGGATCTAGTTGTTCCATTTGTTCCTGACCAAGATCTCCCTGATGGAGACCCTCCTGTTGCTCCTCTCTCTTCTACCTCGTTGCTAAGGGAAGAGGAGACCCCTGTTTTGAGAAGGTCTACCCGGATGACCAGGGGACGCCCGCCAGTCCGTTTAGGAGACTTTGATTATTCTGGTGGTGTCTCCTCCCAAACAGTTGCCACTGGCAATACCTTACTTGACATTTGTGCGCAAGAATGGACTCCTCCACGTGAGCCCTTGCCTGTGATACACCCACAAGAAACTCCTGGGTAGTTCCGTTTTTATACTGTTTTATCTATTTTGCTGTTCTATTATGGACTTATTCATTGTCATGGACTATCCTGGTTATAATGTTACGCTGTGCCAGGTTAGCGCCCCAGTTCCATTCACTATCCTGAGAGAAGAGAACGACGCCCCTTGTCACCACCCTTCACCTTTGCCAATTGGACCTGATATGAATGTAAATGCAGATGAATTACATATATGTATGCCTGCATGTTTGTTTTTCTGTTTCAGGTAGAGATTCCAGTTGGGCGAGCCCTGATGGAGTACGAGGTCGTACTCAGCTTAAAGCAGTGGGGTATGTAGTGTACGGGGACTGTAATGCCCGTCACTACAAAAGTGTCACTTGGTGTGCTGTCGTCCCCCCTTATTTATGGGGAAGTTGGTATATGTCATCTTTATAAATTGTCATGTAATGTAATGTTATGTATTTCCCTGTTACTATGACACTTGCATGTACAGGCCTGCTAGGGGTGTCATTCCAGCTTCTAGTCACTAGAGGGAGCTAGAGAGCCCTAGTTTATATAAGGCCCAGTCAGGGAAGCAAAAGTCAGTCTAGTTTAGAGCTCAGAAGTTTCTAGAGGCTGAGGAAGCTGAGGGAGAGACAGAGGCAAAGCGCAGGAAAGCAAGAGGTACTCAAGATAACAGAGGAGGTACTTTATAAAGAGAGAACCAAGGATATACGCCAGAGTTAAGGTATTGGGCCTTGGAGAAGATTTTCTATGTCCCAGGATCAGTCAGAAATAGAGTGCAAGCTCCTGTACTGCAAGTCCTGTGTGTTTCACACTCTGAAGTCACCTTGCTTAGTCTGTATTGCCTGCATCGACCGTATTGAAAAATCAACTGTATGCAAAGGAACTGCGCTTCCATTAATGTCTCTATATGGAAACTACTAAAGTTGGAGTTTTGTTTTAACATCACGTGGTTCCTCAGTTATTCCTGCTATCAGCAAACGGCGTGCCACCGTTTAATTGGCACTGGCGTCACGAACTTTTTCTACCATCACCTGCCCTTGCAGAGAGTCAGCCGTCTCAGGTTAGTGTCTATTGCACTACTACACCCAGAAACTCTATTAAACACAACTTGAGTACGCTGCACATTACTTATCCTGTACTGATCCTGAGTTAGATCTTGTGTTATACTCCAGAGCTGCACTCACTATTCTACTGGTTGTTATTGGAAACAGTCCGCAAGCTTAGTATCAATCAGCCCCTTACAGTTTAGCTTAGCTCCTATAACTTAGGGAGCAAATATAGATACACAATGTGATTGCCCAGAAACTTATGTGTCATAACATTCATGCCACTAATGGAAGTTGTCTGCAGGCACCCAAATTGTACAGACCCTGATGGAACTCTGGAGCAGCGGTGGTTTGACAGGTGATTTATCCTTATTTAGCTATTTATCTCATGCCCTGTGTCCAGTTACAGCTAAACTTATAAATGGGGGATCAGCAGTGGACATCCCCTTTAAATGAGGGATCAGCAGTGGACATTCCCTTTAAATAGGGGATCAGCAGTGGACAGCCCCTTTAAATGGGGGGACCAGCAGTGGACATCCCCTTTAAATGGTGGATCAGCAGTGGACATCCCCTTTAAGCCTCTGTTCCCCCCACATTCTCCAGCTTTCTGCAGGGAGCCTCGAGGCTGCTCGTCTTCAGGAATAGCTAGATGTGGGCCGCCTGATCCCCGGGCACTTTTAGGTCAGGTTCAGAGTGCTGGTGTCCTTTCTTCTCCGCTCTTCGTCTGTCATTGTGTCTTTTCTCGCTGCCGCTTTGTGGACGACTTTCTGGATGTTTTGCAGAGAAAAGAATTTCTTTTGGATAAAGAATAACAATTGTCAGAGGTGAAATTTCCTCCTGCTGAGCCTGTAATGTACTAATGATATCTTGTCCATGGAAATGCGGCTAAAAACGGCTGCACAGCCTCCACAGCTGAAATCCCGGAAGCTGCGGCATAAAAGATCTGACGGCTCAGACATATGGAGGCTTTATAATGATGTAGAATGTAACCGGTTCTGATGTATCTCAGGTTTTTTTCTCTTACTTTGTTTACATGTTCACTATAATATTTGCTGTGTGGAAACTGTCAGCAAGTGGGTTAGCTATTTATGTTCTTGAAGAAGGTTTATGTTTGTGGTATAGTAATGTGACCAGTGGCCAGGGAGGGACGAGGACAAAGAATGAAAAGAATGAAAGGGAGGGAACGAAAACAGATGGAGAGGAAGGAGGAAGAGAGGAAGGACGAGAGGACTGTCTCCTTGTCTATTCTTTTCATCCGTATTGCTGTTCTGTTGCCTTCGACCAGGTTTTCACAGAACCTGAGTGATATTTTAGTGTATACAGGTAGTTACCTTTGATCTTTTTCTACTACTGTACATGCTACGTAAGTGTCAGTCTTTACTGTGATATTGGAATTCTATTCACAACTTGGGTGCAGTCGTTGTTACTTACGTTTCTGGGCTGGCGTGTAGTGACGGGAAGGACAGCACCGGGTTCCATCGGGGCACACTCTGATGTTCAGGGATCTCCTCCCAGATGTTGGTTGCGGTGCCCTTGGTGGTATAGGGTTTTAAGTGCAGGGAAGGCAGGGTCCCTTGTGTTTGTGACGCCCGCACCCTTAGGTGCAAAGAAGGTGTAGAAATGAAGAGGCGTCAGTTCTTATAAACAACGGGAATGTTTACTTAATTGCCTTGAGATAGATGTACAAATCATTGACATGGCAGGGGGAGTTGTAATCCATTAAAAGCACATTCACTTCAGATCTTACTTCTGCTGCAATTCCTGGTAACAGGTTCAGGTGAGGCACTAACAGGCTCAGTTGTGTTACCAACAGGCTCAGTTGTGGTACTAACAAGCTCAGGCAAGGCACTAACAGGCTCAGTTGTGGTACCAACAGGCTCACTTGTGGTACTAACAGGCTCAGGCAAGGCACTAACAGGCTCAGTTGTGGTACCAACAGGCTCAGGCAAGGCACTAACAGGCTCAGTTGTGGTACCAACAGGCTCAGGCAATGCACTAACAGCATAGGCATGCGCAGCCTATTGCATTAGGGTGTGCCCCCTAAAGCTCAAACACACACGCCCGCGCACTTGTGTATGTATGTATATATATATATATTATATACATACACACACAGGCCGGGCCTGACCCTAGCGTTGCCGTGACTCCGCCTCTGCGCACTGGCGACTCTAGGAACAATATATAGGGGGGGCACATAAGATACTACAGTCAAAAATGGGGGGGCACTAATAATTTTCACCACTTAATCATACTACTGAAAAAACTGAAATAAGTATATATAGATAAGATTACAAAATACGAGAGTACTGCGGTCTGCAGGGATACCTTTTTATGGTACTAACCTAATACTTAAAAGACAAGCTTTCAAGAGTTTTCCTTTCTTCCTCGGTTTTGCTTCAGACTTGAGAGATAGAGATAGACTCTCAAAAACCTTTCTTTATAGTTTAAAGCAGTTTCAGCACTATAATAAAATAATTTACTTACAAAAGAAGCAATTCAGTCGTCTGTTGTGCTGTCCTCTGCTTGCTTTCGCGGATCTTCCCCTCCTTTCAGTCTCTCCTCAGTGCGCAGGTGCACTGTTATGGGGGACCTGTGGATGACACTGTTATGGGGGATCTGTGGATGACACTGTTATGGGGGATCTGTGGATGACGCACTGTTATGGGGGATCTGTGGATGACGCACTGTTATGGGGGATCTGTGGATGACAGAGTTATGGGGGATCTGTGGATGACACACTGTTATGGGGGATCTGTGGATGACACTATTATGGGGGATCTGTGGATGACAGTGTTATGGGGGATCTGTGGATGACACACTGATATGGGAGATCTGTGGATGACATACTGTTATGGGGGATCTGTGGATGACATACTGTTATGGGGGATCTGTGGATGACACTGTTATGGGGGATCTGTGGATGACGCACTGTTATGGGGGATCTGTGGATGACACTGTTATGGGGATCTGTGGATGACACACTGTTATGGGGGATCTGTGGATGACAGTGTTATGGGGGATCTGTGGATGACACACTGATATGGGAGATCTGTGGATGACATACTGTTATGGGGGGATCTGTGGATGACATACTGTTATGGGGGGATCTGTGGATGACACACTGTTATGGGGGATCTGTGGATGACACTGTTATGGGGGATCTGTGGATGACACACTGTTATGGGGGCATCTGTGGATGACACACTGTTATGGGGGATCTGTGGATGACATATGACTGAGGAGGGCTATCAGGGGACATTATACAGGGTGTAATATAACTGAGGGGTATCAGGGTAAATTATTCATGGGGTAATATAACTAAGGGGTATCAAAGACATTATACATGGGTAATATAAGTTATATTACCCCTGTATAATGTCCCCTGATAGCCCTCCTCAGTTATATTACCCCTGTATAATAATGTCCCCTGATACCCCTTAGTTATATTACCCTGTATAGTAATGTACACTGATACCCCTTAATTATATTACCTCGCCCTGTATAATTTAACCTGATACCTCTCAGTTATATTATATAACTGAGGGGTATCAGGGTACAATATACAGGGGTAATATACCTGACCAGGGCTATCAGGGGACATTATACAGGGGGTAATATTACTAAGGGGTATCTATCAGGGTACATTATACAGGGGTAATATAACTGAGGAGGGCTATCAGGGACATAATACAGGGGTGAGGGGTAAAATAAGTTATATTACCCCTATATAATGTCTGATATTAGCCTTGCCATCCTCAGTTGTATTACCCCTCATGTACCCTGATACCCCTAGTTATATTACCCCCTGTATAATTTACCCTGATACCCCTTAGATATATTATATAACTGAGGGGTATCAGGATAATACAGGGGACAACAGAGGAGGCGTAGCACTGTGGGACAGGCGGGTACAATGGTACATACTTCTTTTTTTATATGCCCTCACCTCTCCAGCTAGCAGGCGCGCGAAGCACACAGATACAGTGTGACGTGACGTCAACTCAGCCTGCGCCGCACAGCACACACCGTACGGCTCCCTCTCTGCCTCCGTTGGGTCCAGGACTCTGCCCCCCTATGTGAATACTAGCCGCCGCCCGCCGGCAGCCCACAGCCAGGTATTGTAAATTAATTTACAGTGCGGCGGGCGGTGGCAGCCAGCATAACAGACAGGGGAATCAGCAGGGGGCAGTGAGCATGGAGGTGACAAACCTATTAGGGTGTGCCCAGGCACACCCGGCACACCCTGTGCGCACGCCCATGATTAACAGGCTTAGGTGAGGCACTAACAAGCTCAGTTATGGTACAAACAGGCTCAGGTGTGGTACTAACAGGCTCAGGTGAGGTACTAGCAGGCTTAGTTGTGGTACAAACAGGCTCGGGTGAGGTACTAACAGGCTCAGTTGTGGTACTAACAGGCTCATTTGAGGCACTAACAAGCTCAGTTATGGTACAAACAGGCTCAGGTGTGGTACTAACAGGCTCAGTTGTGGCACTAACAGACTCAGGTGAGGTACTAACAGGCTCATTTAAGGCACTAACAGGCTCAGTTGTGGTACTAACAGGCTCAGGTAATGCACTAACAGGCTTCCTTTAGCTAGTATCAGAGTCCTCTATCTGTACTCACTGGGTCATTGGTCCACTCGCTAACAGACAGTTACTGGATTTAATAGAATTCTTACTTGTTTTCTGCAATCTACAGGTCGTTCTCCCTAGCAGCAGGCATCCATCATCTGCTCCATTCTTTGTACTGGTTCCCATCAGAAACGGTTCCACACGGTCCATAGAGGAATGTGGTAAAACACGACTTTTCGCTAGTTGTCCGGCTGTGTCCAGGTGCTGGAGGCTTCTCCCGGTCACTGGTGCTGTGGAGTCCATAAGCTGAGACTCCTGCTATCTCAACTAGATTTGCTCTACACTGCGTGCAGAATTATTAGGCAAATGAGTATTTTGACCACATCATCCTCTTTATGCATGTTGTCTTACTCCAAGCTGTATAGGCTCGAAAGCCTACTACCAATTAAGCATATTAGGTGATGTGCATCTCTGTAATGAGAAGGGGTGTGGTCTAATGACATCAACACCCTATATCAGGTGTGCATAATTATTAGGCAACTTCCTTTCCTTTGGCAAAATGGGTCAAAAGAAGGACTTGACAGGCTCAGAAAAGATAAAAATAGTGAGATATCTTGCAGAGGGATGCAGCACTCTTAAAATTGCAAAGCTTCTGAAGCGTGATCATCGAACAATCAAGCGTTTCATTCAAAATAGTCAACAGGGTCGCAAGAAGCGTGTGGAAAAACCAAGGCACAAAATAACTGCCCATGAACTGAGAAAAGTCAAGCGTGCAGCTGCCAAGATGCCACTTGCCACCAGTTTGGCCATATTTCAGAGCTGCAACATCACTGGAGTGCCCAAAAGCACAAGGTGTGCAATACTCAGAGACATGGCCAAGGTAAGAAAAGCTGAAAGACGACCACCACTGAACAAGACACACAAGCTGAAACGTTAAGACTGGGCCAAGAAATATCTCAAGACTGATTTTTTTAAGGTTTTATGGACTGATGAAATGAGAGTGAGCCTTGATGGGCCAGATGGATGGGCCTGTGGCTGGATTGGTAAAGGGCAGAGAGCTCCAGTCCGACTCAGACGCCAGCATGGTGGAGGTGGAGTACTGGTTTGGGCTGGTATCATCAAAGATGAGCTTGTGGGGCCTTTTCGGGTTGAGGATGGAGTCAAGCTCAACTCCCAGTCCTACTGCCAGTTTCTGGAAGACACCTTCTTCAAGCAGTGGTACAGGAAGAAGTCTGCATCCTTCAAGAAAAACATGATTTTCATGCAGGACAATGCTCCATCACACGCGTCCAAGTACTCCACAGCGTGGCTGGCAAGAAAGGGTATAAAAAAAGAAAATCAAATGACATGGCCTCCTTGTTCACCTGATCTGAACCCCATTGAGAACCTGTGGTCCATCATCAAATGTGAGATTTACAAGGAGGGAAAACAGTACACCTCTCTGAACAGTGTCTGGGAGGCTGTGGTTGCTGCTGCACGCAATGTTGATGGTGAACAGATCAAAACACTGACAGAATCCATGGATGGCAGGCTTTTGAGTGTCCTTGCAAAGAAAGGTGGCTATATTGGTCACTGATTTGTTTTTGTTTTGTTTTTGAATGTCAGAAATGTACCGTATATTTGTGAATGTTGAGATGTTATATTGGTTTCACTGGTAAAAATAAATAATTGAAATGGGTATATATTTGTTTTTTGTTAAGTTGCCTAATAATTATGCACAGTAATAGTCACCTGCACACACAGATATCCCCCTAAAATAGCTAAAACTAAAAACAAACTAAAAACTACTTCCAAAAATATTCAGCTTTGATATTAATGAGTTTTTTGGGTTCATTGAGAACATGGTTGTTGTTCAATAATAAAATTAATCCTCAAAAATACAACTTGCCTAATAATTCTGCACTCCCTGTATATCCACGGTCACTCTGGTCTGTGCTGGGTAGCTTCTCATATCTTCTCTTCCAAACTCCCTCATGGAAGACATGTCTGACTCTCCTCATCACTAGAGTTAGGCCTCATGCACACTACCATATTTTTTTTTCGGTCCGCAAAAACGGGTTCCGTTTTGCCGTGATCCGTGACCGTTTTTTCGTCCGTGGGTCTTCCTTGATTTTTGGAGGATCCACGGACATGAAAAAAAAGTCGTTTTGGTATCCGCCTGGCCGTGCGGAGTCAAACGGATCCGTCCTGAATTACAATGCAATTCAATGTTAATATAGTTTTCTCCAATCCGATGGTATATTTTAACTTGAAGCGTCCCCATCACCATGGGAACGCCTCTATGTTAGAATATACTGTCGGATTTGAGTTACATCGTGAAACTCAAACCGACAGTATATTCTAACACAGAGGCGTTCCCATGGTGATGGGGATGCTTCAGGTTAGAATATACTAAAAGAACTGTGTACATGACTGCCCCCTGCTGCCTGGCAGGTGCTGCCAGGCAGCAGGGGGCAGCCCCCCCCCTGTAGTTAACTCATTGGTGGCCAGTGGGCCCCCCTCCCTCCCCTGTAGTTAACTCATTGGTGGCCAGTGCGGCCGGCCCCCCTCCCTCCCCTGTAGTTAACTCGTTGGTGGCCAGTGGGCCTTCTCCCCTCCCTCCCCCTCCTAATTAAAATCTCCCCCCTATCATTGGTGGCAGCGGAGTGTACCGATCGGAGTCCCAGTTTAATCGCTGGGGCTCCGATCGGTAACCATGGCAACCAGGACGCTACTGCAGTCCCGGTTGCCATGGTCACTTAGCAATTTGTAGAACCATTATACTTACCTGTGAGCTGCGATGTCTGCGTCCGGCCGGGAGCTCCTCCTACTGGTAAGTGACATGACCTGTCACTTACCAGTAGGAGGAGCTCCCGGCCGGACGCAGACATCGCAGCTCACAGGTAAGTATAATGGTTCTACAAATTGCTAAGTAACCATGGCAACCGGGACTGCAGTAGCATCCTGGTTGCCATGGTTACCGATCGGAGCCCCAGCGATTAAACTGGGACTCCGATCGGTACACTCCGCTGCCACCAATGATAGGGGGGAGATTTTAATTAGGAGGGGGAGGGAGGGGAGAAGGCCCACTGGCCACCAACGAGTTAACTACAGGGGAGGGAGGGGGGCCGGCCGCACTGGCCACCAATGAGTTAACTACAGGGGAGGGAGGGGGGGGGGCGGCCGCACTGGCCACCAATATGTTAACTACAGGGGGGGGCCTGCCCCCTGCTGCCTGGCAGCACCTGTGTTTGAACGCCTCTGTGTTAGAATATACTGTCGGTTCTGAGTTTTCACAAAGTGAAAACTCAGCTATGAAAAAGCTTTTATGCAGACGGATCTTCGGATCCGTCTGTATGAAAACTAACCTACGGCCACGGATCGCGGACACGGATGCCAATCTTGTGTGCATCCGTGTTCTTTCATGGACCCATTGACTTGAATGGGTCCGTGAACCGTTGTCCGTCAAAAAAATTGGACAGGTCATATACAGGTCACGGTCTCGGCTGCAAAACGGTGCATTTTCCGATTTTTCCACGGACCCATTGAAAGTCAATGGGTCCGCGAAAAAAAAACGGAAAACGGCACAACGGCCACGGATGCACACAACGGTCGTGTGCATGAGGCCTTAAGCGAACCCAAACTGTAAAGTTCGGGTTTGTACCAAACTTTAGGTTTTTCGGCACTCGGACCCGACCCCGA
Source organism: Bufo bufo (assembly GCF_905171765.1). Lineage (NCBI taxonomy): Eukaryota > Metazoa > Chordata > Amphibia > Anura > Bufonidae > Bufo > Bufo bufo. The sequence continues at coordinate 622,959,329 of NC_053392.1, read as the reverse complement.
ACATTTACTTAAAAGTTCGGGTTCGATGTTCGGCGCTTTCTTGGCGCTTTTTGAAAGGCTGCACAGCAGCCAATCAACAAGCGTCATACTACTTGCCCCAAAAGGCCATCACAGCCATGCCTACTATTGGCATGCCTGTTATTGGCCAACTGCAGCATGTGACCCAGCCTCTATTTAAGCTGGAGTCACGTAGCGCCGCACGTCACTCTGCTCGGATTAGTGTAGGGAGAGGCTGCAGCTGCTGTGAGGGAGAGATCAGGGAGAAATCTTATCAAGAACTGGATTATGTACTCAGCGATCTACAGAAAAAGTGTTTTGTGGGTGCAGTGCACAATTTTTTTTAGCCTGCCCTGAGCCAACTACTGCTGAAAACCAACTTTTTTTTCTTCAGTTAGTCAATATCAATACATGATCGGCAGCCATTTTATGCAACGATAGTGCACCAGCATAGGCTATCTGCATGTCTGCAAGTCCAGAAATACATCTTTGGCATACTGGGGTGAAAAAACCCTCTAATATACTGCACATCTGGGATTACACGTGCATAAGTGACTGTCACATTTAGGCCATAAATACGGCTTTGGCATACTGGGGTGAAAAAACCCTCTAATATACTCAGGGCCGGGCCGACACAGAGGCTGGGGAGGCTCCAGCCTCAGGGCGCAGCCTGGGGTGGGCGGAAAAACAAACCTTTTTTTTTATCACTTGGGCCTCTTTCACACTTGCGTTGTTGGGATCCGGCATGCACTTCCGTTGCTGGAGGTGCCTGCCGGATCCGTAACAACGCAAGTGTACTGAAAGCATTTGAAGACGGAGCCGTCTTCCAAATGCGTTCAGTGTTACTATGGCACCCAGGACGCTATTAAAGTCCTGGTTGCCATAGTAGTAGTGGGGAGCGGGGAGCGGTATACTTACAGTCCGTGCAGCTCCCCGGGCGCTCCAGAATGATGTCAGAGCGCCCCATGCGCATGGATGACGTGATCCATGTGATCACGTGATCCATGCGCTTGGGGCGCCCTGACGTCACTCTGGAGCGCCCGGGGAGCCGCACGGAAGGTAAGTACACTGCTCCCCCGCTCCCCACTACACTTACCATGGCTGTCAGGACTTTAGCGTCCCGGCAGCCATGGTAACCACTCTGAAAAAGCTAAATGTCGGCTCCGGCAATGCGCCGAAACGACGTTTAGCTTAAGGGCGAATCCGGATCAATGCCTTTCAATGGGCATTAATCCCGGATCCGGCCTTGCGGCAAGTGTTCCGGATTTTTGGCCGGAGCAAAAAGCGCAGCATGCTGCGGTATTTTCTCCGGCCAAAAAACGTTCCGTACCGGAACTGAAGACATCCTGATGCATCCTGAACGGATTTCTCTCCATTCAGAATGCATTAGGATAATCCTGATCAGGATTCTTCCGGCATAGAGCCCCGACGACGGAACTCTATGCCGGAAGACAATAACGCAGGTGTGAAAGAGCCCTTACTTGCTGCCGGGCGCCCTGCCCTCCCCTCCCCTCCCCCGGCAGCGTGCCCTGTCTATCCCTGCAGAGCTAAACATATGGGGATCCCTCAGCTCCGCGCCCCCCCTCCCAGTATACCAGACATAGGGGCTCTGCGCCCTGCAGCTCAGTGTAGATGCGAGATCCTTCTAAGCTACAGGACCTTTGATGATGTCATGACCATGTGACCGATCATGTGGGTGGGAGGAGCCAGGCTGTGGACTGGTAGCGCCTTTATGATCCTCATCTGCTCCTGACTTTGGCTTGAACTGTTGAACATATGAGGTTAGCACCCTAGCACTTACAATTCCGGGTACTTAGGGGTTAATGCAGGGATGATGTGTATGGCCTCATTCACACATTGCAGATTTAGTCAAATCTGCAAACAAGATGTACAGCGAGCTTGTAGCAGAGCTGTGTGTGTCTGCCTACCCAGAGCAGCTGTGTGTGGGGTGCATGTAGCAGAGCTGAGGGTGCTTCTTGTGTATAATGCAGCAAAGATAGGTGTATAGTGTGAATCCAGAACAGTAGTGTGTGTGGTGTATGTAGCAGAGCTGTGTGTGTCTGCCTACCCAGAGCAGCTGTGTGTGGGGTGCATGTAGCAGAGCTGTGTGTGTCTGCCTACCCAGAGCAGCTGTGTGTGGGGTGCATGTAGCAGAGCTGAGGGTGCTTCATGTGTATAATGCAGCAAAGATAGGTGTATAGTGTGAATCCAGAACAGTAGTGTGTGTGGTGTATGTAGCAGAGCTGTGTGTGTCTGCCTACCCAGAGCAGCTGTGTGTGGGGTGCATGTAGCAGAGCTGAGGGTGCTTAATGTGTATAATGCAGCAAAGATAGGTGTATAGTGTGAATCCAGCACAGTAGTGTGTGTGGTGTATGTAGCAGAGCTGTATGAGACAGAGGAATGTATAATGTGCACAGCGGAGCTGTGTATGTAAAATGTGCAACACAGTGATATATAATGTGCCACCCAGAGCTGTGTGTGTGTGCGCATGTAGCAGAGCTGTGTATGTAAAATGTGCAAAAACCCTGATGCTCTCAAAAAGAGCAAGCAATATAAAACATTGTAGTTTGATACCTTTTACCCCTTAAAGACCGGGCCCATTTTCATTTGTACATTAGCCATAACCTTTTTATTTTTCCATTCACAGTTATATGAGGGCTTATTTTGTGTGGGACAAGATGCATTTTTTAAATGAAGCCAATTAGTTTACCATGTCTTGTATCAGAAAGCAGGAAAAAAATATATTTGTGGGTTAAAAAAACAAAACAAAAAAAAAAACACACACAATTCCACCAAGATTTTTGAGGTTTTCACATCACAGCGTTCACTAAAAATGCCGTCTTTATTCTGCGGCTCAATACGATACTAAACTTGTATGGTTTTTATTTCGTTTAATTACTTTAAAAAATTACTTTTCTATATTTCGGTCTATGTGAGGGCTTGTTTTTGTTTAACGATCAGTAGTTTTCTGGGGGAAGGGGGGGGGGCCCATACAAAAATTTGCTGTGGGGCCCAGTCACTTCTAGTTACGCCCCTGAGCAGGAGGCTGCTGATTGGCCAGTATTAGCTAGCTGCCCTGCCATTAGTCCATCCTTTCACACCCCCTTCTCTCTGGAGCTGAACACAGCAGGAGGCAGGCGTTCTCACAGTGGATCATGTGACCAGTGATGTCACAGACCTCCTTCTAACAAATCCATTCTAGCATCTACCCAGCATGTATGGCAGGACTCTGCTGAGCAAAGACCATGTGCCCAGGTGAGGTGACCACAGAAGTGCCCTGGCATCTGTCTGCTGCTGGAAGCTCAATGTGGAGCTTTATGAATGTAAAAACTAAGATACCCAAGAGGCTAAACAAAGCCCTGCTTGTCGGCTTCTGACCCTAATCTTAACACATAACGTTCATTTGATTGCAATCTACCCTAACACCTAAAGGGATTTTTTTAAAGCTGCTGTTTCTCTAGAAGATGACCTTATGCTGATAGTAGTGTTAATAGAGTCTCAAAGGTCTGTAAAAATAGGGTAACTGCTTATATAGACCCTTGAGACTCTATTAACACTACTATAAACATAAGGTCACCTAGAGAAAGAGCAAGTTTTTTAAATTATCTTTTTCCTTTAGGTGTTAAAACATAACTTATTTGATTGCTTGAACACCTAAAGGAAAACAAATTAAAAACCTGCTGTGTCTCTAGATGACCTTATGTCGATAGCAGTGGTAATAGAGTCTGAAAGGTCTATAGAAGCAGTTACCCTATTTTTACAGACCTTTGAGGCTCTATTAACACTACTATCAACATAAGGTCATCTAGAGACACAGCAGGTTTTTAAAAAGATTTTTCCTTTAGGTGTTACAGCAATCAAATGAAAGTTATGTTTTAACACCTAAAGGAAAAACATAATTAAAAAAACATGCTGTTTCTCTAAATGACCTGATGTTGATAGTAGTGTTAATAGAGTCTCAAAGGTTTGTAAAAATAGTGTACCTGCTTCTATAGACCTTTGAGATTCTATTACCATGACTTTTAGCATAAGATCATCTGGAGAAACATCAGGTTTTAAAAAAAAATAAAAATTTCTTTAGGTGTTAGAGCAATCAAATGGAGGGGGAGAAATGTGACATGGGTGAGGATGGGGTTACATGATGGGCCGGAGACAATGTCTGTAGCCTGCCTGTGCCATGGACGGGGAGAAATATGACATGAAGGGCTGATGGCTGACATGGGGGTCTGATCTGAGGCATTGGGGCTGTGCCTGTGAGCTGGGGTCTGATGGCTGGTCTGACCTGAGGTGGAATGAAAAATATTGTTTCTTATTATCCTCCTCTAAAACCTAGGTGCGTCTTATGGGACGAACCTACATTTTGGCGCACCCCCCCCCCCCCCTTCCCCCAGGTGAGCTGAAGGGGTCGGGGGGGGGGGGGTCGGGGGCGCCAAAATGTAGGTTCGCTTGTGTTGGTAAAAAACCTTGCACCGGCCCTGGGCGCAGGCAAGGGGGGGGGGGGGCGCACTTGGGCAGCTCAGCCTCTGTTGGTGGTGGACCTTGTCCCAGCCCTGAATATACTGCACATCTGGGATTAGACATGCATAAGTGAGTGTCACATTTAGGCCACAAATACCGCTGTCATATAGAGTTAAAAAAAAAAATAAATTGAGTGCAATACCCTACATCAGGGTTTATATTGGCGGTTAATTATTTTTAACATACTTAACCACCTCCCGTCCGCCCATAGGATATAAACGTCCGGGAGGTGGATCTCTATTTCTGAACGGACGTTCCAGAACGTCCGTTCAGAAACTGCAGCTGCACGCTAATTGTGCAGCTGCTGATCGGGTTGCCCGCTGTCAGTGACAGCAGGGCAACCCTTAGAGAAGGCAGGGACAGTGCCCAGGTGTCCCTGCCTTCTGGATCGCTGCATACACAGCTGTGTATGCAGAGCAGGAAGCACTATGCGCTTCCTGTTCCGGCCCGGCGGTCATGTGACCGCCGTGACCGGAGAGTGCAGGAGCTGTGTGAGGTCTCTCAGAGACCTCGATCAGCCCTGCTCTGAGGCTGTACAGCGCTGGATTGCTGCTGTACAGCCTCTATAGGGGTGCATTTGTCCTGTAACTGGGGCTACTATGTCAGCCCCAGTTACAGGAGAAATCAACAGTGAAAAAAAAAAGAAAAAGAAGTGAAGTAAATGTCCCCCAGAGGTCTTGTATGACCTTATGGGGGACGAAAAGTGTAAAATAAAAAATAAAAAAACAAAGGGTTGAAAAAATAAAATAAAAAAAAGGTTTCACATTTAAAAAAAAAAATTCCCCAAATAAGGAATAAAAAAAAAAATGTTGAAAATAGAAAAAATTAAATAAAATAGACATATTTGGTATTGCCGCGTCCGTAAAAACCAGCTCTATAAAAATATCACATGACCTAACCCCTCTGGTGAACATCGTAAAAAAAACAAAAACTGTGTCAAAACAAGCAATTTTTGTCACCTTACATCACAAAAGGTGCAGCACCAAGTGATCAAAAACGCGTGTGTCCCACAAAATGGTACCAATAAAACCGTCACCTCATCCCACAAAAAATGAGCCCCTACATCTCTCAAAAATTAAAAAACTATAGCTCTTAGAACATGGAGACACTAAAACATCATTTTTCTGGTTTCAAAAATGCTATTATTGTGTTAAAGTGAAAAAAATAAAAAAAATTGTATACATATTAGGGATTGCCGCGTCCGTAAAAATCAGCTCTATAAAAATAACACATGACCTAACCCCTCAGATGAACACCGTAAGAAAAAAAAAAAAAACTGTCAAAACAATACATTTTTGTCACCTTACATCACAAAAGGTGCAACACCAAGTGATCAAAAACGCGTATGTCCCACAAAATGGTACCAATAAAACCGTCACCTCATCCCGCTAAAAATGAGCTCCTACATAAGAAAATCTCTAAAAAAATAAAAAAAACTATAGCTCTCAGAACATGGACACATTAAAACATAATTTTTTTGTTTCAAAAATGCTATTATTGTGTAAAACTTTAATAAATAAGAAAAAGTATACATATTAGGTATCGCCACATCCGTAACAATCTGCTCTATAAAAATGTCACTTGACTGAACCCCTCAGGTGAACGCTGTAAAAATAAATAAATAGAAACTGTGCTAAAACAACCAATTTTTGGGTCACCTTGCCCCATAAAGTGTTATAATGAATGATCAAAAAATCATATGTACCCAAAAATAGTAGCAATTAAACTGGCACCTTATCCCCTAGTTTCCAAAATGGGATCACTTCTTGGGAGTTTCTACTGTAAGGGTGCATCAGGGGGCTTCAAATGGGACATGACATCTAAAAACCATGTGGAGTTCCTTTTCTTCTGTGCCCTGCCGTGTGCCCATACAGCAGTTTATGACCACATGTGGGGTGTTTCTTTAAACCGCAGAATCTGGGTAATAAATATTGAGTTTTGTTTGGCTGTTAACCATCGATGTGTTAAAGAAAATTGAATAATTTGATTAAAATGGAATATCTGCCAAAAAAGGGAAATTTAAAAATTTGATCTCCATTTTCCTTTAATTCTAGTGGAACGCCTAAAGGGTTAACAAAGTTTGTAAAATCGGTTTTGAATACCTTGAGGGGTGTAGTTTCTACAATGGGGTCATTTATGGGGGTATCCACTATGTAGGCCCCACAAAGTGACTTCAGACCTGAACTGGTCCTTAAAAAGTGGGTTTTGGCAATTTTCTTAAAAATTTGAAGAATTGCTTCTAAACTTCTAAGCCTTCTAACGTCCTAAAAAAATAAAATGAAATTTCCAAAATGAGGCCAACATAAAGTAGACATATGGGGAATGTTAAGTAATAAATATTTTATGAAGTATCACTTTCAGTTTTAAAAGCAGAGAAATTGAAATTTAGAAAATTGCGAATTTTTCCAAATTTTTGGTAAATTTGGGATTTTTTCATAAATAAAGGTGAAATATTTTGACTCAAATTTATGACTATCATGAAGTACAATGTGTCACGAGAAAAGAATCTCTGAATGACTTGGATAAGTAAAGGCGTTCCAAAGATATTACCACATAAAGTGAGATATGTCAGTTTTGCAAAATTAGGCCTGGTCAGGAAGGGGGCAAATGGCCCAGATGGCAAGTGGTTAACCACTTTTTACTTTGCTTAGTGAACGCTAACTATGAGGCAAACATCTAATAAGGGACGCGGTCATGGTCGTGGTGGTGGTGTTGGTGGAGCCTCTGGTGCAGGGAGAGGACGTGGCCGTTCTGCCACAGCTACACGTCCTACTGAACCTACTACCTCAGGTCCCAGTAGCCGCCAGAATCTACAGTGATATTTGGTCGGGCCTAATGCCGTTCTAAGGATGGTAAGGCCTGAGCAAGTACAGGCGCTAGTCAATTGGGTGGCCGACAGTGGATCCAGCACGTTCACATTATCTCCCACCCAGTCTTCTGCAGAAAGCGCACAGGTGGCGCCTGAAACCCATGCCCATCAGTCTTTCACATCACCCGCGTGCATATCGGGGAACCTGTCTGAGCCTCAAGTCATGCAGCAGTCTCTTATGCTGTTTGAAGACTCTGCTGGCAGGGTTTTTTAAGGGCATCCACCTAGCCCTTCCCCAGGGGTAGAAGACATAGAATGCACTGACGCACAGCCACTTATGTTTCCTGATGAGGACATGGGAATACCACCTCAGCACGTCTCTGATGATGACGAAACACAGGTGCCAACTGCTGCATCTTTCTGCAGTGTGCAGACCGAAAAGGAGGTCAGGGAGGAAGACTGTGTGGAAGACGATGCAGGGGACGATGAGGTCCTAGACCCCACATGGAATAAAGGTCGTGCCACTGACTTTCAGAGTTCGGAGGAAGAGGCAGTGGTGAGACCGAGCCAACAGCGTAGCAAAAGCTGGAGCCGGCTGCAAAAGCAGAGCAGCCGTCGCCAAAACAGTTCGCCTGCTACTGGCCACTGTCAACAGGGACCGAGCACACCAAAGGCAGCTTCAAGGAGTTCCCTTTCATGGCATTTCTTCACACAATGTGCTGACGACAAGACCCGAGTGGTTTGTACGCTGTGCCATCAGAGCCTGAAGCGAGGAATTAACATTCTGAACCTTAGCACAACCTGCATGACCAGGCACCTGCATGCGAGACACGGGCTGCAGTGGAGTAAGCACCTTCAAAACCAAGAAAGGGCTCAGGCCCCTCTTGCTCCCTCTTCTGCTGCTGCCTCGGCCTCTTCCTCCACCTCTGGAGGAACGTTGGCACCTGCCGCCCAGCAAACAGAGGATGTGCCACCAACAACACCACCTCCGTCACCAAGCATCTCCACCATGTCACACGGAACCGTTCAGCTCTCCATCTCACAAACCTTTGAGAGAAAGTGTAAATTCCCACCTAGCCACCCTCGATCCCTGGCCCTGAATGCCAGCATTTCTAAACTGCTGGCCTTTGAAATGCTGTCATTTAGGCTGGTGGAGACGGACAGCTTCAAACAGCTCATGTCGCTTGCTGTCCCACAGTACGTCGTTCCCAGCCGCCACTACTTTTCCAGGAGAGCCATCCCTTCCCTGCACAACCAAGTATCGAATAAAATCAAGTGTGCACTGCGCAACGCCATCTGTGGCAAGGTCCACCTAACCACAGATACGTGGACCAGTAAGCACGGCCAGGGACGCTATATCTCCCTAACTGCACACTGGGTAAATGTAGTGGCGGCTGGGCACCAGGCGGAGAGCTGTTTGGCGCACGTCCTTCCACCGCCAAGGATCGCAGGGCATCATTCATTGCCTCCTGTTGCCTCCTCTTCCTACTCGGCTTCCTCCTCCTCTTCTACCACCTCCTCATCCAGTCAGCCACACACCTTCACCACCAACTTCAGCACAGCCCGGGGTAAACGTCAGCAGGCCATTCAGAAACTGATGTGTTTGGGGGACAGGCCCCACACCGCACAGGAGTTGTGGTGGGGTATAGAACAACAGACCGACGAGTGGTTGCTGCCAGTGAGCCTCAAGCCCGGCCTGGTGGTGTGCGATAATGGGCGAAATCTCGTTGCAGCTCTGGGACTAGCCGGTTTGACGCACATCCCTTGCCTGGAACATGTGCTGAATTTGGTGGTGCAGAAATATAATTCACAACTACCCCGACATGTCAGAACTGCTGCATAAAGTGCGGGTCGTCTGTGCGCGCTTCCGGCGTTCTCATCCTGCTGCCGCTCGGCTGTCTGCTCTACAGCGTAACTTTGGCCTTCCCGCTCACCGCCTCATATGCGACGTGCCCACCAGGTGGAACTCCACCTTGCACATGCTGGACAAACTGTGCGAGCAGCAGCAGGCCATAGTGGAGTTTCAGCTGCAGCACGCACGGGTCAGTCGCACTGCGGAACAGCACCACTTCACCACCAATGACTGGGCCTCCATGCGAGACCTGTGTGCTCTGTTGCGCTGTTTCGAGTACTCCACCAACATGGCCAGTGCCGATAACGCCGTTCTCAGCGTTACAATACCACTTCTATGTCTCCTTGAGAAAACACTTAGGGCGATGATGGAAGAGGATGTGGCACAGGAGGAGGAGGAGGAAGAGGGATTATCTCTAGCACTTTCAGGCCAGTCTTTTAGAAGTGGCTCAGAAAGAGGATTTTTGCTACAGCAGAGGCCAGGTACAAATTTGGCCAGCCAGGGCCCACTACTGGAGGACGAGGAGGATGAGGAGGAGGATGGGGATGAAGCATGTTCACAGCGGGGTGGCATCCAACGCAGCTCGGGCCCATCACTGGTGCGTGGCTGGGGGGATACGGAGGACGCAGACGATACGCCTCCCAGAGAGGACAGCTTGCCCTCCCAGAGAGGGCAGCCTGGCACACATAAGCGACTACATGCTGCAGTGCCTGCGCAGCGACTGCAGAGTTGCCCACATTTTAACGTGTGCGGACTACTGGGTGGCCACCCGGCTGGATCCCCGTTACAAAGACAATGTGCAGTCCTTAATTCCCTCACTGGAGCGTGATCGGAAGATGAGCGACAACAGGCGCACGCTGGTAGACACGCTCCTGAGAGCATTCCCGACTGACGCCGGGGAACAAGTGGAGGCACAAGGCGAAGGCAGGGGAGGAGGAAGCAGGGGCGTACCTAGAGCATTTGGCACCCGGGGTGAACCCTTTGTTTGGCACCCCCCCCCCCCCCAAGAAAGTTAAGAAAACATTCAATGTTTTCAATAATATTTATAAATAAAAATAAAACCCCTTAATAAAATAAACCTCTGCACACCCCCTTAACGAAATAAACCCATTAACACCCCTTAATAAAACCCATTAACCACCCCTTAATAGACCCCTTAACCCTTCCTTAATAAAATAAAAACCTGCACCCCCTTAAACCCCAGTATAATAAACATTGGTGGTGCAGTGCGCCCCCCCCCAACACCCCAGTATAATAAACATTGGTGGCGCAGTGTGCCCCCCCAACATAATAAACATTAGTGGGCAGTGCGCCCCCCCTCCCTAGCATAATAAACATATAAACATTGGTGGCGCAGTGCGCCCCCCCCCAACATAATAAACATTGGTGGGCAGTGCCAATGAGGGTTAAAAAAATAAATAAAAATTAACTCACCACCTCCAATTGATCGCGTAGCAGCCGGTCTCATGTACTTTTTCTTCAGGACGCAGGACCTGTGGTGATGTCACTGAGCTCATCACATGATACATCACATGATACATCACATGATCCATCACCATGGTAATGTACCATGTGATAGAGGCTGGAGCTCAGTGACGTCACCACAGGTCCTGAAGAAATTACAAGGAGACCGGCAGCAGCTACGCGATCAATTGGAGGAGGTGAGTTAATTTTTTATTTTTTAACCCTCATTGGCACTGCCCACTGCCCACCAATGTTTATTATACTGGGGGGGGGGGGCGCCGCCGCACTCAATGTTTATTATACTGGGGGGGGGCGCACTCAATGTTTATTATACTGGGGGGGGGGGCGCCGCAATCAATGTTTATTATACTGGGGGGGGGGGGCACTCTGAAGATAACTGAGCTGTTAATACAAATACAGGAGGTGGGTGCCGGAATCAAATAGCGGCACCCGACCTCTATGACAGGGAGCGGCACCTAAGTGGTTAACTGCAGCTGATTGCAGATCCCTGTCATAGAGGTCGGGTGCCGCTATTTGATTCCGGCACCCGCCTCCTGTATTTGTATTAACAGCTCAGTTATCTTCATTGGTGGCGCAGTGCGCCCCCCCCCCGCCCTGTCCCTCTTCTTATTCGCCGCGGCGGCAGCAGCACAGGGGGAGCCCTGCCCCTATCACAGCGCCACGCCTGGCCCACTCGCCACATATTTTTTTTTTTTTTTTTTTTTTATCCTCAGTCGCGGCTGGCACCCCCCTTGTGGGTGGCACCCGGGGCGGGCCGCCCCCCCCCCCCCCGCCCCCCCCCTTGGTACGCCACTGGGAGGAAGAGGTCGCCAACGCAGCTGTGTCAGCGCCAGCACCTCAGAAGGCAGGGTTAGCATGGCCGACATGTGGAAAAGCTTTGTCACCTCGCCGCAACAACCGGCCCCAATGCTGATATGGAGCGTGTTAGCAGGAGGCAGCATTTGACCAACATGGTGGAACAGTACCTGTGCACACGACTACACGTACTGACTGATGGTTCTGCCCCATTCAACTTCTGGGTCTCCAAATTGTCCACATGGCCAGAGCTTGCCCTGTATGCCTTGGAGGTGCTGGCCTGCCCTGCAGCCAGTGTATTATCTGAACGTGTATTCATCACGGCAGGGGGCGTCATTACAGACAGACGCAGCCGCCTGTCTACAGCCAACGTGGACAAGCTCACCTTCATTAAAATGAACCAGGCCTGGATCCCACAAGACTTGTCTGTACCTTGTGCAGAATAGACATTTATACCACCATCAAACATACATTCTTGAACTCAAGTCAAGTGCAATGATTCTTTGTTTTCATCTTTTTTATTTGTCCCAATATTTTGGGGGCTACCTACCCCAATAAAAAATAAATAAAAAAAACATTGTTGGCTGCCTCCTCCTCCTCCTCCATTGCTGCCTCCACCTACAACACCACATTCACCGCCTCCTCAACCTCCGACTCCATATCCACCTCCTTCTCTGAGTTGCAGGTTAATAATTTGTAATTTTTAGTTATTTTATTTCATTTTAAGTTATTTCCCTATCCACATTTGTTTGCAGAGCAGTTGCCATGCTCTTAAGCACATTTTACTGCCTTTTACATCCCTCTAGCCTTTTCAAGGACTATTTTAGAGCCATTTTAATGCAAAAAAAGTGCAAATGTTTGTGCCCTAAATTGAAAAAATTCTTATATTATTTTTTTTTATAAACTTTTTATTTTCATTTTCAGCATATAAAAAATAACAAAAGAACAGACAGGGAACAAAAGATATAGACAGTGATGGTTCCCAAATATACACAAAAGTTTGTTACACAGTTCTCATTATTCATCATGGGGTCTAACCCTTTTTTTTATTTTATTTTAATTCCTACATATATCATAACAAATTATAATAACAAATTATAAAGACAAGTTATAACCCCCCCCCCCTCCCCCCTTGGTTGTCTTGGTGTTTTCTACAAAAAAAAAAAAGAGAGAAAAGATTGATTTCTTGATCTCATATCGGGGATTTCAGTCTGGGATCTCAATCCTCCCTCCTTCGTTTCCTATTTTCTTTTCCTTTCCCATTTCATTATATTAATTCTAAATTTTAAGCGCATCTCACCTACTCCTTATCTCCCCCCTTTCCTCATATCCATTTACCTTCCCTGTTCTTTTTTATTTTATCTTACAGGCATATTCATATCTCTGCACCCTATCACATAGGTTCTTCCATTCTTCAATATTTGGTGGTGCGTCCGCCCCCCACTCTCTAGCCACCACAACCCGCGCCAGCATCAATCCTTTGGCCCATTTCCTTTCATTTTTGCTGTCTAAACCTATTTTCCTAATATATCCGAGCACCGCTATAGAAATTTCGAGTGGCGCAGTGCACCCAGTTGATCTAATTAGCTCCTGAAATACCTGCGTCCAATACACCTGAATAGGAGGACAATACCAGATCAAGTGAATAAAATCCGCATTGTTCGCTTTGCACTTCCAGCATCTAGAATCCTTCGTTTTATACATCCTGCTCAGCACCCAAGGGGTGATATAGGTTCGGTGGAGAATGAAAAACTGTATCAACCGAAAATTGCTCGATAAAGTGCTTCTTTTTATGCTTTTATAAATGCATCTCCAATCAAGACTGTTAGACTCTACTTCTAATGTCCATTTTCTTTCACTATTAAACTTAGTCACACCCCTAGCCCCCTTTTAATTTTTTTATATATCTGTGAAATTGATATTTTAGTCCCGTTACTGTGATAACAGAATTCTGCAAACTCTGAGTGTTCAGTGACTAAATACTCTTTATTCTCTGTTGCGTCAAATGCGTGCTCTAATCGGGTATATCTAAACCGTGTAAGGGTGTCTAATTCTATACTAAGCCCCAGTTCCTCTAGTGTCCTAAACTTTCCTTTCGCCTCAATCTGTGAGATATACTTTATACCAGTTTTTTCCCAGAATACTTAGTCATCCAACTTCTGAAATTCACCTAAATTTATATTCCCCCAGATAGGGGTAATCTTTAGTGAGTAACTTATCCCCAATAGTTTTTTAACATTAACCCATACTAAGTCATCGTATTACTAATTGGACATTTCCTACCTTTTATTTTAATAATCCCAGTTTCCAGGACACTAATAATATTGTATTGAGGACCTTCGCCCACCAAGAAACAACGCAGTCTATCGTCCTCTGTCATTAACCACTGAAGCTGGGATGCATAATAATAGGCTCTGAAGCAGGGGACGGACAATCCACCATCTTCTTCATCTAACCACAAGTACTTTTGTTTCAGCCTAACCCTTTTTTTCCCCCATCAATCCTTCCAATACACTAAAACAGTGATCCCCTATCCACACAGGGCAGGAGGAAATAACATAAAGGATCTGCGGTAGCAGGACCATCTTGATAATGGCGATTCGATCTGCCTGTCGCATCAGTAATCTTTGCCAAATACTTATTTTGTTTTTAACCCTTTTTAGCAGGGGGGAGATGTTAAGTTCTATATACTCCTGTAGCCGCAAACTGATTTTTATTCCAAGATATTCAAATGCTTCTGTGGGTTTTAATATTTTAACATTAATATCCGTTCGCATAGTTTCATAGCCGATGGGAGCAGCACGGATTTCATCCAGTTCACCCTAAAGCCGGAAATCCGGCCGAACTGATTTACTATCCCCATCAGGTATGGCACCGTTTGCGCCCCCCCTTCCAGAAAAAACAGGATGTCCTCCGCGTATAAGCATATTTTGTCTGCTACACCCCTTCCCCCAAACCCCCTAATATTGTCATCTGCTCGCACCTTACATGCCAACGGTTCGACGAATATGGCAAACAATAAGGGGGAAAGTGGGCACCCCTGCCTAGTTCCTCTTTGCAATACTACCGACTCAGATATCTCCCCATTAATTTTGATCCTCACTTTAGAATGGTTGTATAGCAATTGCACCCATCTAATATATTTATCCCCCAAGTTCATCTCATGCATTATTTTCCAGAGGTATGCCCACTCCACCCTGTCAAACGCTTTCAGGATGGAGTGGGCATCCTCCCCGCTCATCTTTATGTTCAGCAGGGCCCGTCGGACATTGGTTTGAACCTGACGTTTCGGGACAAACCCTGATTGGTCTGTGTGTATTTTTTTTCCTAGAACTCTTTTTAGGCGGTTTGCCAGTAGTTTAGCACATATTTTAAAATCGGTGTTGAGAAGAGAGATGGGGAGATACGAGTCCACCTTACTCTCAAATTCTTATTTTTAATTGTCGAGTGACATTTTACCATTTTTGGCGTATACAAACCCCTGCTGTGCCTGGGTGACAGGGGCCTAAATCTCTCAAAATCCTCTGTTCTATTGCTGGGTGACATGAACCTGCCGAACCCGAACATCCAGGTGTCCGCTCAACTCTACTCATCACACATCACTATCAACTTCCTTAAAGGGGTTGGCCACTTTCCGGTTACTGTTGACCAATCTGTTTGTGAGATGATTACATGGCACTTACTAATATAGTCTATGTTGAAATTCTGCACCATTTTCCATATTTTATAAGGTATAGTCCTTTGTTTACAAAAACTTTTGTGCTGTCCACACAGAGATCCATAAGATGGCCGCTGATGGAAGGTCATGTGGCCAGGAAAATCACATCCTTATGATGCCTCCTCCCTTAAAATACACAGCACCTGCCATCTATACTTGTTCTGTTAGGTATTTAGTGCAGGCACCTGGTGTCTGAATGGAGAAGACATCACATGGATGTGATTTTCCTGGTCACATGACCCTCAATCAGCGGCCATCTTGGACAGACCTATTTGTGGACAGCACAAAAGACTTTGTAAAAATGGAGTATACCCTATAAAATATAGAAAATGGTGCAGAATTTCAACAAAGGCTGTAGTAGTAAGTGCCATATAATCATCTAACAAACCCATTGGTCAACAATAACCAGAAAGTGGTCGACCCCTTTAACTTTCCTGTTTCTTCTACTTCCTGTGTGTGGCCTGTCCCTTATATATGGGAATGCACCAGCACCATCTAGTGGTGACTAGTGTGTAGTGTTTGTTACTAGCCTGTTAGTAGGAATTTGCAGCTACATACACATACAGCATAAAATGACATGCTTAAAGTTACAGGACCCCACTACTATTACGGAGTGGGACACTGCAATGTGCTCACCCATGTTCTGCTACTACGTGGGGGGTCTGACTTTATTATCCAAGACCACCAACGGGTTGCACTATTTATGGAGCATATGTTATTGCACTATATATGGAGGACATGTGGCTGCACGATATATGGAGGACATGTGGCTGCACGATATATGGAGGACATGTGGCTGCACGATATATGGAGGACATGTGGCTGCACGATATATGGAGGACATGTGGCTGCACGATATATGGAGGACATGTGGCTGCACGATATATGGAGGACATGTGGCTGCACGATATATGGAGGATATGTGGCTGCACATGTGGCTGCACTATATATAAAGGACATATGGCTGCACTATATATAAAGGACACGTGGCTGCACTATATATATGGAGGACACGTGACTGCACTATATATGGAGGACACATGGCTGTACTACACTGCTCAGAAAAATAAAGGGAACACTTAAACAACACAATGTAACTCCAAGTCAATCCCACTTCTGTGAAATCAAACTGTCCACTTAGGAAGCAACACTGAGTGACAATCAATTTCACATGGTGTTGTGCAAATGGGATAGACAACAGGTGGAAATTATAGGCAATTAGCAAGACACCCCCAATAAAGGAGTGGTTCTGCAGGTGGTGACCACAGACCACTTCTCAGTTCCTATGCTTCCTGGCTGATGTTTTGGTCACTTTTGAATGCTGGCGGTGCTTTCACTCTAGTGGTAGCATGAGACGGAGTCTACAACCCACACAAGTGGCTCAGGTAGTGCAGCTTATCCAGGATGGCACATCAATGCGAGCTGTGGCAAGAAGGTTTGCTGTGTCTGTCAGCGTAGTGTCCAGAGCATGGAGGCGCTACCAGGAGACAGGCCAGTACATCAGGAGACGTGGAGGAGGCCGTAGGAGGGCAACAACCCAGCAGCAGGACAGCTACGTCCGCCTTTGTGCAAGGAAGAACAGGAGGAGCACTGCCAGAGCCCTGCAAAATGACCTCCAGCAGGCCACAAATGTGCATGTGTTTGCTCAAACGGTCAGAAACAGACTCCATGAGGGTGATATGAGGGCCCGACGTCCACAGGTGGGGGTTGTGCTTACAGCCCAACACCGTGCAGGACGTTTGGCATTTGCCAGAGAACACCAAGATTGGCAAATTCGCCACTGGCGCCCTGTGTTCTTCACAGATGAAAGCAGGTTCACACTGAGCACATGTGACAGAGTCTGGAGACGCCGTGGAGAACGTTCTGCTGCCTGCAACATCCTCCAGCATGACCGGTTTGGCATTGGGTCAGTAATGGTGTGGGGTGGCATTTCTTTCGAGGGCCGCACAGCCCTCCATGTGCTCGCCAGAGGTAGCCTGACTGCCATTAGGTACCGAGATGAGATCCTCAGACCCCTTGTGAGACCATATGCTGGTGTGGTTGGCCCTGGGTTCCTCCTAATGCAAGACAATGCTAGACCTCATGTGGCTGGAGTGTGTCAGCAGTTCCTGCAAGACGAAGGCATTGATGCTATGGACTGGCCCGCCCGGTCCCCAAACCTGAATCCAAATGAGTACATCTGGGACATCATGTCTCGCTCTATCCACCAACGTCACGTTGCACCATAGACTGTCCAGGAGTTGGCAGATGCTTTAGTCCAGGTCTGGGAGGAGATCCCTCAGGAGACCGTCCGCCACCTCATCAGGAGCATGCACAGGCGTTGTAGGGAGGTCATACAGGCACGTGGAGGCCACGCACACTACTGAGCCTCATTTTGACTTGTTTTAAGGACATTACATCAAAGTTGGATCAGCCTGTAGTGAGTTTTTCCACTTTAATTTTAGGTGTGACTCCAAATCCAGATCTCCATGGGTTAAAAAAATTGATTTCCATTTTTAATTTTTGTGTGTTTTTGTTGTCAGCACATTCAACTATGTAAAGAACAAAGTATTTCAGAAGAATATTAAATTAATTCAGATCTAGGATGTGTTATTTTTGTGTTCCCTTTATTTTTTTGAGCAGTGTATTTGTGGAGGCAGGGCCAGCGTTAGGGGGGGCAAACTGGGCCAGATCCTTTAAGGCAGTGGTTCTCAACTCCAGTCCTCAGGGCCCACCCGCCGGTCATGTTTTCAGGATTTCCTTAGTACCGGGCAGCTGATATAATTAGTGTCCATCCATCAGGATTTACTACAGGTATTCATTCTGTGGGATACTCCTAAATCCTGACCAGCAAGTGGGCCCTGACGACTGGAGTTGGGGAACCCTGCTTCAGTTCTGCACATAGCAGAAGGTTTAACAGTCATGACTCCAGAGTGGGGAATTTCCCAGCTTAGGACTCCCTGCTATGATTCCATATATAGAGTCAGCGTTATGAACATGAAAGGGGTATAATGACCATGCTTGGGGACACCCTGTGTATATAAATCCATTTTAGACTCTATTTTTGAAATGTTTCTGTGGGGATGCAAACTCACAACCATCTACATCAAAGGCAAGAACCTTAACCACTGCGCTATAGAGCTCAATGCTAAGACATTACTGAAAAACCTCATAGAAGTTTCTCTTGTATAAGAGAAACTTCTGTGCGGTTTTTAACACAAGAGAAACTTCTATGAGGTTTTTCAACAATGACTTAGCATTGAGCTCTATAGCCCAGTGGTTAAGATTCTTGGCTTTAATGTAGAAGGTTGTGAGTTGAAATCCCCACAGGAACATAAAAAAAAAAGAGGCTAAATAAAATGTAAATTCACAGGGTGTCCTCAACAGTGGAAAATTTTATTTTATTGAGAAACAAAATGGAGCAAAACGTAAAATATGATCAAATAACACCTGTATTAACCCACACCAACCTTTTTAACTTGTGTAACCAGTATTTTTAAAAAGATTCTGAGGGGATTTGAACTCACAACCCTCTACATTGCAGGTAAATCCCTAACCACTGGGCTATTGAGCTCAATGCTAAGTTGCTGCTGAAAAACCATATAGAAGTTTCTCTTGCATAATACCAGAGAAACTTCTATGAGGTTTTTCAATAATCAGATAGCCTTGAGCTCTACAGCCCAGTGGTTAAGGTTTTTGCTTTTAATGTAGAAGGTTGTGAGTTTTAATCCCCACAGAAACATTTTAGAAATAGAGGCTAAATAAAACTTAAATACACAGGGTGTCCCCAACAGTGAAAAGTTTGATTTTATTCAGAAAAAAAATGGATCAAAATGTAAAATATGATCAAATAACACCTGTATTAACCCACACCAACCTTTTTAACTAGTGTAAGCAGTATTTTTTTGTTGGGAAAGGTGGCAAACCCTAACAGCACCCCCAATCAGGAGGTCTATAGGCTGCTCACTGCCGCAAGCTAAGCCTCATCAGGACTCACTGTGTAAAAAAGTTTTTTTTGTTTTTTTTTTATCGTGATATTCTGACCCTCATAACTTTTTTTTATAGTTTTGTCTACAGAGATATGTGGGGGCTCATTTTTTCGGGACGATCTGTCGTTTTTGACAATACCATTTTGGGTTGTGTATGTTACACCATTCACCATATGGGCTAACTTTTTTTTTTATATTTTAATTTGCATACGGCGATGCCCATAATGCTATATTTCTTTTTTGTTTCTTTTTATTTTGGGGAATGGGGGTGATTTTAATTTTCAAAGTTTTTTTTTTTTTTTTTTTAAAACTTTTTATTAAGTCCCCCAAGTGAACCACAATTTAAAATCATCAGATGTAAATTGCTCCATTATTCTGTATAGAAATCACTTTATCGCAGTTTAGTGCTGCCATCTAGTGGCCTGAACTGGGATACACTAACAATGAGCCTGGAAGACTAGTACAGACTGCGGCTCATTTTCAGAACAGGGTGCTTTCCCCGATCTCGTGCCTGAAGAGGAATCCCGCGCTTCCGGTTTTTAACACTCTCAGATGCCGTGAGTGAGGGGAACTCATTGCTGCGAGGGGAGGGGGCATGTGCCGTATTCTGGGGCCATGAGTGTGAAGAACTGTGTGAGGAGCTTTATGGGGTGTAAATCTGTGAGGAAGGGCCGGAATCGACAGAATGTAACTGTGTTGTTAGTACATTATTACAAGATTTGGGGCCCCACTTTTGATTTTGCCCAGGGCCCTATTTTGTCTAAAACCTGCCCTGTATGGAGGACATGTGGCTGCACTATATGTGGAGGACATGTGGTTGCAGTTTATGTGGATGATACTGTATGTGGCTGCACTATATATGGATGATACTGTACGTGGCTGCACTATATATGGAATACATGTGGCTGCACTGTCTATGAAGGACCTGTGACTGCACCCTATATGGAGGACATATAGCAACACGATCTATGAAGGACATAATATTAATAATAATAATAATAATAATAAATCTTTATTTACATACTGCTTACATATTCTGCAGCGCTTTACAATCAGAGAGTTTATGTACAAACAGTCATAAATAACAGCAACAAACAAGTCAACTATTAAAACAAGAGGAATAAGGGCCCTGCTCACAAGAGCTTACAATCTATGAGGAGATAGAGGAGATGCCAGAGGAATGAGAGCCCTGATCACAAGAGCTTACAATCTATGATAACATGTGGCTGCACTATACACTGACGAGCAAAAGGATAACAATGTTTAGAACTTTTGACTTCCAGGCTCCATACCTGTATCTCACCATCCATTACAGCTGCTTCGAACGTAAGACTACCATCATTTTATAGACAATCATCTTGGCTATCTCAAACATTCATTGGAGTTGCAGCTATTTATCATATGATTAGTTCTGCAGATTCCTGTCATGTAACTGCATTGTTACTGTTTTGCTCCTAAAATTCTAAATTTTAATTTTTATTATTTTGTTAGTATTTTGTAAATCCACATTTTGGCTTTCAGCACGACCTGAGTCCTTCAGGGCATGCTCTCGATCAGATTCAAGCATGTCTTGACCAAAATCTGTTCCCAGGTCTCTTCTCAACGTTTCCAATTTTGGTCCATACTGGTCGACTCACTTGGGTACAAATACAGCTTTTTCTTCAACTCTACCCACAAGTGTTGGATTGGTTTGAGGTCTGAGGACTGTGGGGACCAATCCAGGACCTCTACCTCAATGTTATTGAACCATTTCTTCACCAATCTCGAGGTATGCTTCGGGTGGTTGTCCTGCTGGGACACTATGTCGTCCTTTTCATACCCATAGTACTCGAGTCTATGAAGTAACTTGTCTTGTAGCATACTCACATATAGCTCAACATTGAGACCACCATCGATCCTGGTCAAGTATCCAATGCCTTTGGCTGTGAAACAACCCTACATCTTCAGGCTTCCTCCACCGACCTTGACATTTCCTTAAATTTCTCGATCCGTTATCCCATTTTCCCTTGTGTCTTCCAGACTCATTTGCAGCCATCAGAGTCCAGTCTATTGACTTTCGTCTCACCGCTCCAAATCACTTGTTTCCAATCTTATACTGTTCATACTTTTATGCAAACTGGAACCGATGCTTCTTATGACGGTATTGAAGTCGAGGCTTCTTCACCTTTTTTGGGCCACCATTCCAGACTTGTGTGATGCGCGTGGCTTGCATGGACATCTGTGATCTCACCATTACGAAGCATACGATCTGCCTCCACTGCCGTATTTGTCCCGCCAGAACTGACAGACCTTGTGATAAGCCAACTTGTTGACGCCAATATTTTGTCTGGATGTCCACCTCTTGGCTTTGGAATGGAAGGATGGACTTCATTTCGTATTCCTCCAACTGTCATGGGGCTCTCATGATGCAGTTTGGCAAATTTCATGGCAGAGATACCGCTATCGATGAGCTTTATTCTTCAACTCTATATCTGCAATGGAGACTGACCGTCAGGATCTGTGGCTGCACTACCGTACATAAGGAGAACATGTGGCCGCACTATATACAGTCTGGAGGACATGTGGTTGCACTACTTATGGAGGAAAAGTAGCAGCTACTTGTGGAGGTATATGGCACAAGCATGTTGACTGGGAGCTGATGGGACAGATTCCTTCAATGCTGTGGAGGAAAGGATGCACCAAGCCGCTCTGCATCGGCCAGCATATTTACTTTCAGGGCTAAT
Source organism: Bufo bufo (assembly GCF_905171765.1). Taxonomy (NCBI): domain Eukaryota; kingdom Metazoa; phylum Chordata; class Amphibia; order Anura; family Bufonidae; genus Bufo; species Bufo bufo. Next base: position 622,937,464 of record NC_053392.1, on the reverse strand, counting down.
GCAGCAAACTGAATCTTTGCCGTGTGAAGGAAAGGTACAAGGTCTCCGATTGTCGATCTCCAGATATTTGCCTCCTCATTAATTCCCTGAAGTTGAAGAATTCTCCTTATTGAGAGAACGTATTTGACAGCGTTCAGGACATTGAGGTCTTGCCCTTTATTAGTCAGAAAGTTCCAGTCACTTGCGGCTTGAGAGTGAGCAGCGGTTTTTCTTTTTGGAGCAGGCGCAGCGCCAGTAATTTATCTTCATTTTCCTCTATTTAGAGCAGGAGGAGAAAAGAGTAATTTATTGCAAAGCAGATCATAGAGAAGTCATAATCTGCTATAATTTCCCCTAATGCTTCAGTGGTTACTGAGCCATGAAGCGCTGACGACGGGGACATGTAGTAAGAAAGGTGAAGCCGTCTGAGACTGGCCGCTAGGACTCGCTGCATTCCCAGGCAACGACCAGCTTAAAAGGTATGTCCATCTTCACAATCAATATTCTCTGTATTACTCCAAAACATCTAAAATAAGTAAAATGAGTAAAATAACATAAATAAAATAAGTAAAAATGAAATAATTATGCAAACAACAATTTTTTTTACTTTTTTTTTTTTTGCAGCATTTACAGATTGATGCATCTCCATGGCTACAGACTACAAACAAACCCTGTGTAGTCTGATTCTCCCCTTTCTAAACAGCCAACTATATGTTGGTTTCTTGAACATGGGGCAAAAATCTACAGGATGGAAGGGGCCCCAGTTCTTTACGATCTGAGACTATTTCTACATATAGCTGCAAATTAGTTTGAGCGATTATTAAAATTTCTTCAAGGGCTCGTACAGTCTTATAGTAACATAGTAACATAGTACATAAGGCCGAAAAAACACATTTGTCCATCCAGTTCGGCCTGTTATCCTGCAAGTTGATCCAGAAGAAGGAAAAAAAAAACTGTGAGGTAGAAGCCAATTTTCCCCACTTTAGGGGAAAAAAATTCCTTCCCGACTCCAATCAGGCATCAGAATAACTCCCTGGATCAACGACCCCTCTCTAGTAGCTATAGCCTGTAATATTATTACACTCCAGAAATACATCCAGGCCCCTCTTGAATTCCTTTATTGTACTCACCATCACCACCTCCTCAGGCAGAGAGTTCCATAGTCTCACTGCTCTTACCGTAAAGAATCCTCTTCTATGTTTGTGTACAAACCTTCTTTCCTCCAGACGCAGAGGATGTCCCCTCGTCACAGTCACAGTCCTGGGAATAAATAGATGATGGGATAGATCTCTGTACTGACCCCTGATATATTTATATATAGTTATTAGATCTCCCCTCAGTTGTCTTTCTTCTAAAGTGAATAACCCTAATTTTTATAATCTTTCAGGGTACTGTAGTCCAGTATTCCAGTTATTACTTTAGTTGCCCTCCTCTGTATCCTCTCCAGCTCTGCTATGTCTGCCTTGTTCACAGGAGCCCAGAACTGTACACAGTACTCCATGTGTGGTCTGACTAATGATTTGTAAAGTGGTAGGATTATGTTCTCATCACCGGCATCTATGCCCCTTTTGATGCAACCCATTATCTTATTGGCCTTGGCAGCAGCTGCCTGACACTGGTTTATACAGCTTAGTTTTCTGTTTATTAAAATTCCTAGATCCTTTTCCATGTCAGTGTTACCGAGTGTTTTACCATTTAGTATGTACGGGTGACTTGCATTATTCCTTCCCATGTGCATAACTTTACATTTGTCAGTGTTAAACCTCATCTGCCACTTATCTGCCCAAGCCTCCAATTATATCCAGATCCCTCTGTAGTAGTATACTGTCCTCTGTAGTATATATATATATATATATATATATATATATATACACACAGTATACTGTCCTCTGTAGTAGTATACAGTATACTTTCCTCTGTAGTATATATACAGTATACTGTCCTCTTCTATGTCAGTTACTTTACACAGTTTAGTGTCATCTGCAAAAATTTATATTTTACTGTGCAAGATCATTAATAAATATATTAAAGAGAATAAGGCCCAATACTGACCCCTGAGGTACCCCGCTAGTGACAGTGACCCAATCTGAGTGTGTACCATTAATAACCACCCTCTGTTTTCTATCACTGAGCCAGTTACTTACCCACATACAGACATTTTCCCCCAGGCCAAGCATTCTCATTTTATATACTAACCTTTTATGTGCTATGGTATCAAATGCTTTGGAGAAGTCCAGATATATACGACATCCATTGATTCGCCGCTGTCAAGTCTACAACTTACCTCCTCATAGAAACTGATTCAATTAGTTTGACATGACCGATCCCTCATGAAGCCATGCTGATATGGCGTTATTTGCTTATTTTCATTAAGGTACTCCTAGATAGCATCGCTTAGAAAACCTTCAAACAGTTTACCCACGACAGATGATAAACTTACCGGCCTATAGTTACCGGGCTCTGTTTTTGCACCCTTTTTAAATATTGGCACCACATTTGCTATGCGCCAATCCTGTGGGACACTCCCTGTCAGTATAGAGTCTGTAAATATCAGAAATAAGGGTCTGGCTATGACATTACTTAATTATCTTAGGATACGGGGGTGTATGCCATCTGGTCCTGGCGATTTGTCTATTTTAATCTTTTTAAGACGCCGCTGTACTTTTTCCTGGGTCAGACAGGGCACTTTTAATGGGGAATTAACTTTTACATTCTGCATTTAATCTGACAGTTTATTTTCTTCAGTGAATACAGTGAAGAAAAAAATATTTAATAGCTTTGCTTTCTCCTCATCGCTCTCTGCAACTCCCCCCTCATAACTCTGTAGGGGGCCAACACCTTCAGATTTATACTTTTTACCATTTATATAATTGAAAAACATTTTAGGGTTAGTTTTACTCTCTTTGGCAATTAATCTCTTGGTCTCTAGTTTGGCTGCTTTTATTAGTTTTTTACATATAATATTTTTTTCCTTATAGTTTTTCAGTGCTTCCGTGCCACCCTCCTGTTTTAGTGATTTAAATGCTTTCTTTTTGTCATTTATTGCTTTCTTTACAGTTCTATTTATCCACATTGTTTTTTTTTTTTTGTTCCTTAACCTTTTATTCCCATAAGGTATGTACCTCTCACAATGAGATTTTAGGATGCTTTTAAAAATATCCCATTTTGTGGCTGTATTTTTATTCTTAAGGACTTTGTCCCAGTTAGTTAGGCCTATGGCCTCTCTTAGATGGCTAAATTGAGCCTTTTTGGTATTTTTTTTCCTCCCTGAAGAAACGCTCTTTAGAATGATAATTGGAAGGTTATTACTTTATGGTCACAATTTCCCAGGTGTCGCCCGACCGGCACATCTGTTGTTCTGTCAGGTCGATTGGTTAATACTAAGTCCAGTATGGCCGTCCCTCTAGTTGGGTCCTGAACCAGTTGGGAGAGGTCATTGTCTTTGGTTATTGCCAAGAACCTGTTTCCTTTATGAGATGTACAGATTATAGTTTCCCAGTCTATATCTGGGTAGTTGAAGTCCCCCATAATAGCACCTCATTATGATTTGCCGCCTTGTCTATCTCGTTTAGTAGCAGATTTTCTGTGGACTCTGGTAAACAATGTTTAATCATCATACTCTGGAACTTTCTAATATGCTCCACTGCTTTGTGAAGATTTGTGCTTGCAGTCAGTGAATGCAAAACACTGTTGTTTACATCCTGGGTCTTGAAATTAGTTACCAACCTAATGCTTTTCACAACTGAGGGTTTGCTACGATTGTATCAAGTCTAGACAATCTTATGAGAGGTAAGGAAGGACATCAGCAGCACAAAGATATCTTCTGTCCGGATAGTTTGTTACAATGTATTATCACAGGAAAAATTTATCAGTCTGGAGTAGAGTTGAGCGAACACCTGGATGTTCGGGTTCGAGAAGTTCGGCCGAACTTCCCGGAAATGTTCGGGTTCGGGATCCGAACCCGATCCGAACTTCGTCCCGAACCCGAACCCCATTGAAGTCAATGGGGACCCGAACTTTTGGGCACTAAAAAGGCTGTAAAACAGCCCAGGAAAGAGCTAGAGGGCTGCAAAAGGCAGCAACATGTAGGTAAATCCCCTGCAAACAAATGTGGATAGGGAAATGAATTAAAATAAAAATAAAAAAAATAAAAATGAACCAATATCAATTGGACAGAGGTCCCATAGCAGAGAATCTGGCTTCACGTCAGCAGAGAATCAGTCTCTTCATGCCATAGCAGAGAATCTGTCTTCATGTCATAGCAGAGAATCAGGCTTCACGTCACCCACCACTGGAACAGGCCACTGTCACATATTTAGGCCCAGGCACCCAGGCAGAGGAGAGAGGTCCCGTAACAGAGAATCTGCCTTTATGTCAGCGCAGAATCTGTCTTCATGTCATAGCAGAGAATCAGGCTTCACGTCACCCACCACTGGAACAGGCCACTGTCACACATTTAGGCCCAGGCACCCAGGCAGAGGAGAGAGGTCCCGTAACAGAGAATCTGGCCTTATGTCAGCGCAGAATCTGTCTTCATGTCATAGCAGAGAATCAGGCTTCACGTCACCCACCACTGGAACAGGCCACTGTCACACATTTAGGCCCAGGCACCCAGGCAGAGGAGAGAGGTCCCGTAACAGAGAATCTGGCCTTATGTCAGCGCAGAATCTGTCTTCATGTCATAGCAGAGAATCAGGCTTCACGTCACCCACCACTGGAACAGGCCACTGTCACACATTTAGGCCCCGGCACCCAGACAGAGGAGAGCGGTCCCGTAACAGAGAATCTGGCCTTATGTCAGCACAGAATCAGACTTCTATCTGCACGCTAGCGTGTGTCTTAGGTTTTTCTGAATGACACTATCAGCACCTTCAATGTAAGATTTTCTTTTTGGGATAGATTTCAAGTAGGCCTCAAATACCAGAAACTAGTTATTTTGAGAATGGCAAATTTGGGAATGCTTTTTCAACCCAGAACAAAAAGTCTGCTTTTACGGTCAATACAAATAACTTGACCAGCTAAAACAGTACAGATTTGGTTGAATAGAAATGTCAGGTCTATTTTTTAGGCGCTGGGTGACAGGCTCAACTTGCCCCTGATGTAATATATGGCCAAAAAATAACCACACTGTTGATGGTTAAATGCACTTGGGTGACACAGGCTCAGCCTGCACCAGATGTAGTATATGGCCAAAAAATAATCAGACTGTTGATGGTTAAATGCACTTTGGTGACACAGGCTCAGCCTGCAGCTGATGTAGTATATGGCCAAAAAATAACCAGACTGTTGATGGTTAAATGCACTTCGGTGACACAGGCTCAGCCTGCAGCTGATGTAGTATATGGCCAAAAAATAACCAGACTGTTGATGGTTAAATGCACTTCGGTCACACAGGCTCAGCCTGCAGCTGATGTAGGATATAGCACAAAATAACTACACTATCGATGGTTAAATACACTTGGTGATAGCTCGTGCTGGCTCACCACAAGTCACAAAATGGCCGCCGATCACCCCAGAAAAAAAGTGATCTAAAAACGCTCTGGGCAGCCTCAAAAAAGTGAGCAAGTCAATAATAGCACTTCAGTGATCCACAGCTGCAGATCGATCACAGAATGAAGTCTTTTGGAGGAGTTAATCTGCCTAATCTCGCCCTAACGTCGCAGCTGCAACCTCTCCCTATGCTTGATTCAGCAGAGTGACGTGCAGCGCTACGTGACCCAAGCTTATATAGAGGCTGGGTCACATGCTGCACTGGCCAATCACAGCCATGCCAATAGTAGGCATGGCTGTGATGGCCTCTTGGGCCAAGTAGTATGACGCTTGTTGATAGGCTGCTTTGCAGCCTTTCAAAAAGCGCCAAGAAAGTGCCGAACCCCGAACCCGGACTTTTACGAAAATGTTCGGGTTCGGGTCCGTGTCACGGACACCCCAAAATTCGGTACGAACCCGATCTATACAGTTCGGGTTCGCTCATCCCTAGTCTGGAGTCCAGATTATTTAGAACACAGAGGAGTGTCTAGACCAGATACAACTTTAACAAACCCGCAACCTTTGTACATGTTACATCAGAAGAGCATCTGAATACAACAATAAAGTTTCCATTCACTGACAGCAAGTGGAGATCTTGAAAATAGTGAAGAATTGAAATACAAAGGGGGATATTTATTTAGACTGGTGATTTTAGACGCTGGCGTTAGTTCATATACGCTGGCGCTTGATGCGCCTAAGTTATGCAGAGGCGCCAGCCTCTACATAACTTAGGCACTGGCTGTATGACTTTCTTAAATCTACGCAGGCTCCCTTGCTAGAGTAATTTTCTAGGCCAAAAACAGGCGTAGAGAATTATTAATGAGATGGGCCGGCTACCCCACCTTCACCGCCGATGTCATGCCCCTTTTACCGCCACCTTAGAAAAGTCACAGATCCAGACGCAATTCCCCTTTGCGGCCAAATCTGCGACAAAAGTACACCAAAAAGTGGCGTACTTCTAATCATAAATGACCCTATTAGAAAGTCTTTTCTACAATGATTAAGCTTTATATAGGACTGGGCGAGTTATGAGGTCGTCACTCTCGCACACGCCGGTTTTGGAGTACAAACCAAGACACTATACAAATCGTGAATAAAAACTGAATGCAATGATGTGGAGGTGCCAACTTCTAATATTTTATTCAGAATAGAACATAAATCACGGAACAAAAGTTTAAACTGAGAAAATGTACCATTTTAAGGGAAAAATATGTTAAATCAGAATTTCATGGTGTCAACAAATCCCCAAAAAGTTGGGACAAGGCCATTTTCCCCACTGTGTGGCATCTCCCCTTCTTCTTACAACACTCAACAGACGTCTGGGGACCGAGGAGACCAGTTTCTCAAGTTTAGAAATAGGAATGCTCTCCCATTCTTGTCTAATACAGGCCGATAACTGTTCAATCGTCTTGGGCCTTCTTTGTTGCACCTTCCTCTTTATGATGCGCCAAATGTTCTCTATAGGTGAAAGATCTGGACTGCAGACTGGCCATTTCAGTACCCGGATCCTTCTCCTACGCAGCCATGATGTTGTGATTAATGCAGAATGTCGTCTGGCATTATCTTGTTGAAAAATGCAGGGTCTTCCCTGAAAGAGATGACGTCTGGATGGGAGCATATGTTGTTCTAGAACCTGAATATATTTTTCTGCATTGATGGTGCCTTTCCAGACATGCAAGCTGCCCATGCCACACGCAGTCATGCAACCCCATACCATCAGAGATGCAGGCTTCTGAACTGAGCGTTGATAACAACTTGGGATGTCCTTGTCCTCTTTGGTCCGGATGACATGGCGTCCCAGATTTCCAAAAAGAACTTTGAATCGTGACTCGTCTGACCACAGAACAGTCTTCCATTTTGCCACACTCCATTTTAAATGATCCCTGGCCCAGTGAAAACGCCTGAGCTTGTGGATCTTGCTTAGAAATGGCTTCTTCTTTGCACTGTAGAGTTTCAGCTGGCAACGGCGGATGGCACGGTGGATTGTGTTCACTGACAATGGTTTCTGGAAGTATTCCTGAGCCCATTCTGGGATTTCCTTTACAGTAGCATTCCTGTTTGTGGTGCAGTGTCGTTTAAGGGCCCGGAGATCACGGGCATCCAGTATGGTTTTACGGCCTTGACCATTACGCACAGAGATTGTTCCAGATTCTCTGAATCTTCGGATGATGTTATGCACAGTTGATGATGATAGATGCAAAGTCCTTGCAATTTTTCGCTGGGTAACACCTTTCTGATATTGCTCCACTATCTTTCTGCGCAACATTGTGGGAATTGGTGATCCTCTACCCATCTTGGCTTCTGAGAGACACGGCCACTCTGAGAAGCTCTTTTTATACCCAATCATGTTGCCAATTTACCTAATTAGTGTTAATTGGTCTTCCAGCTCTTCGTTATGCTCAAATTTACTTTTTCCAGCCTCTTATTGCTACTTGTCCCAACTTTTTTGGGATTTGTTGACACCGTGACAATTGGAATCAACGTATTTTTCCTTTAAAATGATACATTTACTCGGATTAAACGTTTGATCTGTCATCTACGTTCTATTACAAATAAAATATTGACATTTTCCATCTCCACGTCATTGCATTCAGTTTTTATTCACAATTTGTTTAGTGTCCCAACTTTTTGGGAATCCGGTTTGTAGTTATTGACCCCCTTTACCTCCCATTATAATTTTCATTCCAGTGGATGTGATTTGCTGGGAAGATGAGAAGAAAGTGATCTGAGGCTTGATCAAATTTCATATTGACAAACTCCTGATTTTATTTATTGTTTTCTGCCGTCAGCTACGACGGAAATTAAACCGGAAAACCGCCACAATGCGAGCAGTGAGTTATATCCCGCATCGGGGGGGGGGTCTTCTTAAGATTTCTTATTTCTGAGACATTTAGTGAACAGATAAACAAACGTGTTCCTGTCACTTAGTCTTGATTGCGTCTCAGCAGCGGATTGAAGTCGCACGTCTGACAGCTGATCACCCGGCACCTGCTGCTGGAATATTCTGGAAGCGTCTAATTATTGTTTTAAAAACTTCCCGATAATCTCACATTGACAGCGCGTATTTATAGCTAATGGAAATCATTTACGTCTTTACATATCTCCGCAAAATCCTGAAATACAAGTTATCTCCCCGTCTAGCCCTGCAGCCTCCGATGTGTTTAATGCAGCAGCGCTGAGCTTGTCAATTACAAGGAAAGCTCAGTGGGAAGAAAAAGTAAGTGAACACTGAGGACTTACCTGGATTTCCGCATTGCGTTCAAGTCTTTTATTGTGTACACTGAGTGAACATCCATAGGGCTCTATGTCAATGACTTCTTGAAGACTTAATTGGCAAATGATGTTTCAATGAAACAGATGAGATTGGAAATGTGGGTGTCAATGGTGCTTTACCCATTAAATAAAGGCACACAAAGCCTGGTTACTAGAGATGGCCCGAACTATCCGACGGCGAACAGTTCCCGGCGAACATAGCTTGTTCGCGTTCGCCTCTGCCGGGCGAACACATGCGATGTTCGGTCCGCCCCCTATACATCATCATTGAGCAAACTTTGACCCTGTACCTCACAGTCAGCAGACACATTCCAGCCAATCAGCAGCATACCCTCCCTCCCAGACCCTCCCACCTCCTGCACAGCATCCATTTTAGATTCATTCTGAAGCTGCAGTCTTAGTGAGAGGAGGGAGACTGTAACTGCTGCTGATTTAATTGGGAAATCGATAGCTAGGCTAGTGAATTCAGTGTCCACTCCAGTCCTGAAAGACTCATCTGATCTCTGCTGTAAGGACAGCGTCCTGACAGCACCCCAAAAAGCCCTTTTTAGGGCTGCAACATTAGTCTGCTTTTTTTTTTTCCTTTATATACATATTGCAGTTGCCTGGCCTGCCTGTGTGTGAGGAGCTGCAGGCCCACAGACTGTAGTGTGCCCACTGCCAGTGCTCACCCCTGTCATTCCGTGTGGCACAGGACTTTGCTTAAAAAAAGGCACTTAATTTTTACACTTTAATCTAAGGTTAGTTGCCTGCCAGTGTGTGTCAGGCTGACTTCCACTGACTGTAGTGTGCCCACTGCCAGTGCCCACCACTCATACCGGCTGGCACAGGACTTTGCATAAAAAAGGCATTTAATTTTTACACTTTAGTGTAATTTCAGCTGCTTGCCTGCTGCTAGTGTGTGTCAGGCCGACTTCAACTGACTGTAGTGTGCCCACTGCCAGTGCCCACCCCTGTCATCCCGTGTGGCACAGGACTTTGCTTAAAAAAAAGGCACTTCATTTTTACACTTTAATCTAAGGTTAGTTGCCTGCCAGTGTGTGTCAGGCCGACTTCAACTGACTGTAGTGTGCCCACTGCCAGTGCCCACCCCTGTCATCCCGAGTGGCACAGGACTTTGCTTAAAAAATAGGCACTTAATTTTTACACTTTAATCTAAGGTTAGTTGCCTGCCAGTGTGTGTCAGGCTGACTTCCACTGACTGTAGTGTGCCCACTGCCAGTGCCCACCACTCATACCGGCTGGCACAGGACTTTGCTTAAAAAAGGCATTTAATTTTTACACTTTAATGTAATTTCAGCTGCTTGCCTGCTGCTAGTGTGTGTCAGGCCGACTTCAACTGACTGTAGTGTGCCCACTGCCAGTGCCCACCCCTGTCATACCGAGTGGCACAGGACTTTGCTTAAAAAATAGGCACTTAATTTTTACACTTTAATCTAAGGTTAGTTGCCTGCCAGTGTGTGTCAGGCTGACTTCCACTGACTGTAGTGTGCCCACTGCCAGTGCCCACCACTCATACCGGCTGGCACAGGACTTTGCTTAAAAAAGGCATTTAATTTTTACACTTTAATGTAATTTCAGCTGCTTGCCTGCTGCTAGTGTGTGTCAGGCCGACTTCAACTGACTGTAGTGTGCCCACTGCCAGTGCCAACCACTGATACCGGGTGGCACAGTAGCTTGCCGATAAATAAGGCATTTAATTTTTAGACAGTAGTCTAAATTCAGTTGCTTGCCTGCTGCCAGTGTGTGTCAGGCCCGCTTCCACTGACTGTAGTGTGCCCACTGCCAGTGCCAACCACTGATACCGGGTGGCACAGTAGCTTGCCGATAAATAAGGCATTTAATTTTTAGACAGTAGTCTAAATTCAGTTGCTTGCCTGCTGCCAGTGTGTGTCAGGCCCTCTTCCACTGACTGTAGTGTGCCCACTGCCAGTGCCAACCACTCATACCGGGTGGCACAGTAGCTTGCCGATAAATAAGGCATTTAATTTTTACACTTTAGTGTAATTTCAGTTGCTTGCCTGCTGCCAGTGTGTGTCAGGCCCGCTTCTACTGACTGTAGTGTGCCCACTGCCAGTGCCAACCACTGATACCATCTCCCCGTTCGAAAAATCTATTCAATAAATGGCCCCCAGATTGGGGAGTCGGGGACGTTAGAGGGATTAAACTGATGAGAATAGTACTACAGAAAATACCACTCATATCGGGTGTGACAGTAAATTGCACGGCGCAGACGCAGTCACCGTGGATAAAAACAAAGGGGAGGGAGCCAGCGTTTTTTTAACCATCTCCCCGTTCGAAAAATCAATTCAATTGACCTTTCGGGGACCCTTGGTGTTGTACGTGGCTGGGTGGAGGAAGAAACCTTCAATGACATCACCGGGACGTGGCTAGCTTGGTATCCAACCTTGTGCAAATGGGGAGTTTGCGGTTGTGCAAATGAACTGTTTGCGGTGCATTAAAAGGGGAGTTTGGTCTGTCAATGTCTGTGATGCGGGCGTAACCCTTACACTACCTGATCGATACAACATCATACCTGATCGTATACACACACTGGATGTTTTAAAGCACGTTATTCCAAACAATTTAGGAATGTTAGTTGATTTATGCCCTTTATGGATTAAAACCCGACTCTGCGTCCACTACGTAATTTTCCATGGGAGTTTTGCCATAGATCCCCCTCCGGCATGCCACAGTCCAGGTGTTAGACCCCTTGAAACAACTTTCTCATCACTATTGTGGCCAGAAAGAGTCCCTGTGGGTTTTAAAATTCGCCTGTCTATTGAAGTCTATGGCGGTTCGCCCGGTTCGCCAGTTCGCGAACATTTGCGGAAGTTCTCGTTCGCTGTTCGCGAACTGAAAATTTTATGTTCGCGACATCACTACTGGTTACTGACAAATCTGTTCTTCTCAAGAAAGGCTGGTTAGTGAGAACCTTGTCACAATGCAAGCAGGGGCAGATCCAGGGGGGGGGGGGATAAAAATGGTGCTGCATGTGTCACTCCATGGCAAATTTTGTTTTATTTGGCTGCCCCCCTTTGTGACTACCTTAAGTATGTATAGCAGATGGTCAACAGAAGAAGGCACATGAGAGTGGAACATGGAAACAACAAGTATACCTATAGCTACCACTACACAGGCACTAATATAAATAATAGTAGCCCCATACAGTGACCATATAATGGTCAGATACCAATTCCATATAAGAAGTCTGAAGAACGAGAATACAGCACTGACCAAACACGGAATCAGAATAAACCCGTATAATTAGAGACTCACAGGTGATTCAATTTGCTTGATTTCTTTTCTTCTCCATCTGGTCCAGATCTTCATGGCGGTTTCTCCCAGCCATGACTGTTCATTGAGAAAATGTTCCCCAAAACCGCCCCACTGTACCCTCTGACTTACAGATGCCACATTATTCCCTTGATTAACAAAATACCCCAACTGTGCCTAACTAACAATATGCTACCAGTGTAAAAAGACAAGCACCATACCACCCCAGCATTAGAATACTTACCTATAGTTATGAATGCAGACATGGATTTGCTGTACCAATGAACAGATTTGACTTGGAGCCCCCCATATTGTGTGCTACTAATATGGGGGCTAAATAAGTGCCCCCCCCCAGGTCTTCATTCTTTAACCCCTATACATGGATCTGGACACCACTGCAGGGCAATCACCAGACTGCTACCTCTCAGAGTAGTCTTTGTTCGGTGACTGCTGACTCAGGGGGGTCAAAAAACACTGGTGTGAAAAACCAAGAGGTCAGGCAAAAATGTATTCAGTAAACAAGTTGAGGTCAGGACAGGCAGCATTCATGCAACCCAATAAGCAATGCAAAAGGACAGAATGGGCAGCAGAGGGTCAATACAAGAGACTGCCAGAGGTCAGATCAGGCAGCAAATCGGTACACAGGATATCAAACAGAACATTGGGGCACTTTCCTAGGGAACTGACAACTAGAACCTAATGCTCAGGCACTAGTCCACAGGGCAAGGTGATTTAAAACCCTGAAACACCTCCCAATGTTCACATGCTGTTTTCCCACCACTTGTGTCCAGTCTCTTCACAGCAAGCCTTACCTCTGTTCATGTGTTCACTATTAGTAAAACAATGAACAAGAATGGTGCTCATGGATGGACACAAGAATCAAAACTTCTGCTGTCCAATATAAACATTGTGTCTTGCCTCACATTTACCGAAGACCACTGTGATGTTCCACAAAGCTTGTTGAAAAAAAATCAATGGACAGATAATACAAAGGTGCAACTTTTTAGCACACATGCACAATGGAGGGATCATTATGGTTTGGTTCTGAAGAAGGGGATATCTTAGCCCCGAAACGCGTCTGGTCTGACCCCCCCAAGCTCTACTTTGTGTGAGTGCACCACACCGACTCTATTGAGGAACAAGTCTATACCGTCTTTATAAAGCTGGTCTGAAACTGCTCATCGGGAGCTGCGACATCGCAACCGCGTGTTACAAGCGGGACCGCGTGCAGCAAACTAATAACTAACAGGTGACCCAAAACATCTATCGGGGGTTCTACCTGATTACAGCGGAAACCGGCAAAGTTCCGATAGACAGCTGAGGCTCCTTCCACACGTGAGGAACCTCCAAAAACCGGTAAGACTGTTCCTAAACTTGTTTACCATCTTTCTAAGGGATCCCTCTCTGACTGAAAGCGGGACGCCGCCGAGTCACCTACGGTGTAAGACACCATTCACTATAAACTGCATCTTTGTCCTGTCAGGGTCCGTTTTCGATATATTGAACTGACACCTGCCTTACCTGGAACTTCATGATTTTTCCAGGACAGTGAATCTCTATTTTTTAGTCCACATATCTTAGGAGAATATATCATATTGCATTTTTACCTTCAATTTGCGGCTCTTACTTTTATCAAGACCAACACTTATATCTAAATTTTATTGGTCTATGTTATATTATATTTCACTTATATACATTGTTGCTTTTATATGAGGTCGTCTTCTATGTATTAATTCCATCTATTTACTTATTTCCATTTTGTATCTGAAGTGCAGCTTTTAGTCACAGATGCTATTCCATTACGATAGTGATTAAATGCGCACGTCAACTACAAACATACAGAATTTTATATGAAGTGTTGCCACATAACTTTACTGTCGCAAGTTTATATTGTATAATATTTACTCTACTACATTTATTGTCCTTTTATCTAATAAACATTAGCAACCAAGTATCCTTAGGTGTGCCCAGTCATTTTCTTCATATCTAACATATAAATAATGGCAAGGGAGGTCCTCGAAGCCCCAAGAATTCCTGTTAACCCATAAGAGGCACTATATCTTGTCTCAAGCCAATAAGCGCCAGCTTGGAAGCACCAAAATCTGCCACATCAAACTGCCAACCATGAAGTCTAGCCCTAACCGTGAAGACCTCCCATCTCCCAACAACAACTTGTGATTCCACAAAATTTTAGGACCTCCAAGACTGTCATGACAAGAACCACAGCCATCTTCATGTCATGACCAGAAAAAACACAACAACCCAGAAAGCACCAAAATATTAAAGGAGGGTGGGTGAGGGCTACACAAAAGATCCCATAAAATGGTGCCTGCTCCACCTTCCCTACGCCACTTAAACCTATACATCCCCTCCCCCAACCAGTCCTCACTACCCCCCTTAACGGAAAGCCAACAATGCCCATCACCCCTTGCCTCGCTAAACCAAACCCCCGTCATGACGGCCTTCCCTAAGGCTACACCCCCAATGTGCTTGTCTACAACTGTGAGAACCATCAAACTGGATTGTATTAGTAAACACTGCAGAAGTCCAGGTTGTTGCAAGGGATTAACTTACTTTTTCTAGCAACTGTATCAAATATTTAAATGTTTATATTTTTAGAAACTTTCTGAAAATTTCTTTTAAATCTTCCATTTACATAATTAAGAGAAATCTAAATTTCTTACTTAGTGGATTGGTAAAATTACATGGAAAATGTCAGCGCAAATAATGCAAATCCTCCAGAAAGGTCCCCGACGTGTCTGTGGATGTAATGCTTCCCCACTTAAAGAGGCCGTGATATCAATACTGAAAGCAGGAGCAGCCTGGAAAACATTAAGAAAAATAAGAATTCTTCAGACTGAAGTGTATTCTACAGCTGTGTATAGACATGAATAACATAAAGCAGAAACTGCAACAGGAATGAGACCTGCTAGGAACATTGACAATAGTGAGCAAAGCTCTGGATGTAACTCAGGATCAGTACAGGATAAGTAATGTATGTACACAGTGACTGCACCAGCAGAATAGTGAGTGCAGCTCTGGAGTATAATACAGGATGTAACTCAGGATCAGTACAGGATAAGTAATGTATGTACACAGTGACTGCACCAGCAGAATAGTGAGTGCAGCTCTGGAGTATAATACAGGATGTAACTCAGGATCAGTACAGGATAAGTAATGTATGTACACAGTGACTGCACCAGCAGGATAGTGAGTGCAGCTCTGGAGTATATTACAGGATGTAACTCAGGATCAGTACAGGATAAGTTATGTATGTACAGTGACAGCACCAGCAGAATAGTGAGTGCAGCTCTGGAGTATAATACAGGATGTAACTCAGGATCAGTACAGGATAAGTAATGTAATGTATGTACACAGTGACTGCACCAGCAGAATAGTGAGTGCAGCTCTGGAGGATATTACAGGATGTAACTCAGGATCAGTACAGGATAAGTAATGTATGTACACAGTGACTGCACCAGCAGAATAGTGAGTGCAGCTCTGGAATATAATACAGGATGTAACTGAGGATCAGCACAGGATAAATAATGTATGTGCACAGTGACTGCACCAGCAGAATAGTGAGTGCAGCTCTGGAGTATAATACAGGATGTAACTCAGGATCAGTACAGGATAAGTAATGTAATGTATGTACACAGTGACTGCACCAGCAGAATAGTGAGTGCAGCTCTGGAGTATAATACAGGATGTAACTCAGGATAAGTACAGGATAAGTAATGTATGTACACAGTGACTGCACCAGCAGAATAGTGAGTGCAGCTCTGAAGTATAATACAGGATGTAACTCAGGATCAGTACAGGATAAGTAATGTATGTACACAGTGACTGCACCAGCAGAATAGTGAGTACTGCTCTGGAGTATAATACAGGATGTAACTCAGGATCAGTACAGGATAAGTAATATATGTACACAGTGACTGCACCAGCAGAATAGTGAGTGCAGCTCTGGAATATAATACAGGATGTAACTCAGGATCAGTACAGGATAAATAATGTATGTACACAGTGACTGCACCAGCAGAATAGTGAGTGCAGCTCTGGAATATAATACAGGATGTAACTGAGGATCAGCACAGGATAAATAATGTATGTGCACAGTGACTGCACCAGCAGAATAGTGAGTGCAGCTCTGGAGTATAATACAGGATGTAACTCAGGATCAGTACAGGATAAGTAATGTAATGTATGTACACAGTGACTGCACCAGCAGAATAGTGAGTGCAGCTCTGGAGTATAATACAGGATGTAACTCAGGATCAGTACAGGATAAGTAATGTATGTACACAGTGACTGCACCAGCAGAATAGTGAGTGCAGCTCTGAAGTATAATACAGGATGTAACTCAGGATCAGTACAGGATAAGTAATGTATGTACACAGTGACTGCACCAGCAGAATAGTGAGTACTGCTCTGGAGTATAATACAGGATGTAACTCAGGATCAGTACAGGATAAGTAATATATGTACACAGTGACTGCACCAGCAGAATAGTGAGTGCAGCTCTGGAATATAATACAGGATGTAACTCAGGATCAGTACAGGATAAATAATGTATGTGCACAGTGACTGCACCAGCAGAATAGTGAGTGCAGCTCTGGAGTATAATACAGGATGTAACTCAGGATCAGTACAGGATAAGTAATTTTATGTACACAGTGACTGCACCAGCAGAATAGTGAGTGCAGCTCTGGAGTATAATATAGGATGTAACTCAGGATTAGTACAGGATAAGTAATGTATGTACACAGTGACTGCACCAGCAGAATAGTGAGTGCAGCTCTGGAGTATAATACAGGATGTAACTCAGGATCAGTACAGGATAAGTAATGTATGTACACAGTGACTGCACCAGCAGAATAGTGAGTGCAGCTCTGGAGTATAATACAGGATGTAACTCAGGATCAGTACAGGATAAGTAATGTAATGTATGTACACAGTGACTGCACCAGCAGAATAGTGAGTGCAGCTCTGGAGTATAATACAGGATGTAACTCAGGATCAGTACAGGATAAGTAATGTATGTACACAGTGACTGCACCAGCAGAATAGTGAGTGCAGCTCTGGAATATAATACAGGATGTAACTCAGGATCAGTACAGGATAAATAATGTATGTACACAGTGACTGCACCAGCAGAATAGTGAGTGCAGCTCTGGAGTATAATACAGGATGCAACTCAGGATCAGTACAGGATAAGTTATGTATGTACACAGTGACTTCACCAGCAGAATAGTGAGTGCAGCTCTGGAGTATAATACAGGATGTAACTCAGGATCAGTACAGGATAAGTAATGTATGTACACAGTGACTGCACCAGCAGAATAGTGAGTGCAGCTCTGGAGTATAATACAGGATGTAACTCAGGATCAGTACAGGATAAGTAATGTATGTACACAGTGACTGCACCAGCAGAATAGTGAGTGCAGCTCTGGAATATAATACAGGATGTAACTGAGGATCAGCACAGGATAAATAATGTATGTGCACAGTGACTGCACCAGCAGAATAGTGAGTGCAGCTCTGGAGTATAATACAGGATGTAACTCAGGATCAGTACAGGATAAGTAATGTAATGTATGTACACAGTGACTGCACCAGCAGAATAGTGAGTGCAGCTCTGGAGTATAATACAGGATGTAACTCAGGATCAGTACAGGATAAGCAATGTATGTACACAGTGATTGCACCAGCAGAATAGTGAGTGCAGCTCTGGAGTATAATACAGGATGTAACTCAGGATCAGTACAGGATAAGTAATGTATGTACACAGTGACTGCACCAGCAGAATAGTGAGTGCAGCTCTGGAGTATAATACAGGATGTAACTCAGGATCAGTACAGGATAAGTAATGTATGTACACAGTGACTGCACCAGCAGAATAGTGAGTGCAGCTCTGGAGTATAATACAGGATGTAACTCCGGATCAGTACAGGATAAGTAATGTATGTACACAGTGACTGCACCAGCAGAATAGTGAGTGCAGCTCTGGAGTATAATAAAGGAACTAATTCAGAATTGGTATAAGGTAAGTTATGTGATATATGTACACAGTGACACTTTTTGTGTAGAAGTATATTGCATGTAATCTCTAACATGTAGACCGCACAAGGTCACTCTGCCTATGTTCTGGTGTACAAACATTGATGAAAGAACACTTACACTGTAGATTTATTTCAAAGCTCCAGCACAGGAATAAGAAAACAGTGTATTCTTCTAAACACTGCAATATTAATGTGACAAAGTCAGAACAGGGGACAGAGCGATCTCTCAGGAACAGCAACAACTCAAGAAGTGTCTGCTGCCGAATGATGATTAGTTAATAATTTACAGTTCTGTATGTTTTACTGCTCTAAAATAGTAAGAGGAAAAATGATGGGATGGATAGATAGATAGATAGATAGATAGATAGATAGATAGATAGATAGATAGCTAGATAGATAGATAGATAGATAGATAGATAATAGATAGATAGATAATAGATAGATAGATAGATAATAGATAGATAGATAGATAGATAGATAGATAGATAATAGATAGATAGATAGATAGATAGATAGATAGATAGATAGATAATAGATAGATAGATAGATAGATAGATAGATAGATAGATAATAGATAGATAGATAGATAGATAGATAGATAGATAGATAGATAGATAGACAGACATAATAGATTTATACATTATATTGGAGGAGATTCCAAAACATGGCAAACTCGTAGATGAAGACATGATCTTAGTCCGTGGCACAGTCATCTGGTCCTTGACACCTCATTTAGGTCCTCACCGTTCAGTTCCTGCATTTTATGGACTTTCCTGTCGCACTTGACAGTTTTTACTTTCATGATTGTTTTATCTTCACCATAAAGAGAAGAACGCTTGTGAGATAGAATAGTCCACAGAATATTTCCCTGACATCAGAAATAAAAAGTTTATAGCCGTCGTTATTGAATTCTTTAGTCCACATAAAGCAGGACATGATACCGGGCAGGTTTATAATGGATGAGAAGCGCAGGGCAGATGAAATTAAACGTCCATGATTTCACGCCCGGGATGACTCTCGTCAGAAATCTCCACTCCTCATCCACTTTCCTTGAGTCTAGAAGTCATGCAGCTTAATAGTCTTGAGTCCAGAATCACTCAGGTGTGAGGTTTAAGTTACTTTGCAAATCTCTTCGAAACCTCTCAAATGACCTCATGCCTCACTGGCTCGTCTTCAGGACACTATCGGATTTTGGGCACTTGGCGCAGAAGGGAAATTGATGTTTATGCCATCAAAACTGTTCGATAAGAGTCAAATCGTCTTCAGTGTGTGCATGTTAACATCATACTGCATTTACAATTCAAGATACTGATGTGTCAGGCGGCTGCAAGAGATGGGAAAGCACATCGTGTAGCAATGTGCAGCCTGATACAAACAAGCTGCAGATAGGAAACCAGATGTAGGAGAAGTTCTTTATTCCTTAATATGCTATTTTTTTCTTTTTGGGGGGTGGGGAGGGGAGCGAGGAACAATCTATCCACAGGCATCTCCTGATGTATATTAGATATTTAGCAGACAGACTTGAAGGTAGCCTGCAATATCACTGAAACACTTAAGAATCACATCAGAGTTTGCTTCAGTAACTGACTGCCCATTATGTTCATTACTGTCTTGGTTCAGGATCTGGTTAATGATAAAACTCTGCCTGAGTGGGAGCTTATTGTACATAGATATATACAGTCACCACTAGAGGGAGCTCAGGAGATTACTACATACAGATATTTACAGTCACCACTAGAGGGAGCTCAGGAGATTACTGCATACAGATGTATACAGACACCACTAGAGGGAGCTCAGGAGATTACTGCATACAGATAAATACAGCCACCACTAGAGGGAGCTCAGGAGATTACTGCATACAGATATATACAGCCACCATTAGAGGGAGCTCAGGAGATTACTACATACAGATATATACAGCCACCACTAGAGGGAGCTCAGGAGATTACTGCATACAGATATATACAGCCACCACTAGAGGGAGCTCAGGAGATTACTACATACACATATATACAGCAACCATTAGAGGGAGCTCAGGAGATTACTACATACAGATATATACAGCCACCACTAGAGGGAGCTCAGGAGATTACTACATACAGATATATACATCCACCACTAGAGGGAGCTCAGGACATTACTACATACAGATATTTACAGTCACCACTAGAGGGAGCTCAGGAGATTACTGCATACAGATATATACAGACACCACTAGAGGGAGCTCAGGAGATTACTGCATACAGATATATACAGACACCTCTAGAGGGAGCTCAGGAGATTACTGCATACAGATATATACAGCCACCATTAGAGGGAGCTCAGGAGATTACTATATACAGATATATACAGCCACCACTAGAGGGAGCTCAGGAGATTACTACATACAGATATATACAGCCACCACTAGAGGGAGCTCAGGAGATTACTACATACAGATATACACAGTCTCCACTAGAGGGAGCTCAGGAGATTACTACATACAGATATATACAGACACCACTAGAGGGAGCTCAGGAGATTACTACTTACAGATATATACAGCCACCACTAGAGGGAGCTCAGGAGATTACTGCATACAGATATATAAAGCCACCACTAGAAGGAGCTGAGGAGATTACTACATACAGATATATACAGCCACCAGTAGAGGGAGCTCAGGAGAATACTACATACAGATATATACAGCCACCACTAGAGGGAGCTCAGGAGATTACTACATACAGATATATACAGCCAACACTAGAGGGAGCTCAGGAGATTACTACGTACAGATATATACAGCCACCACTAGAAGGCGCTCAGAAGATTACTGCATACAGATTTATACAGCCACCACTAGAGGGAACTCAGGAGATTACTGCATACAAATATATACAGCAACCATTAGAGGGAGCTCAGGAGATTACTACATACAGATATATACAGCCACCACTAGAGGGAACTCGGGAGATTACTACATACAGATATATACAGCCACCACTAGAGGGAACTCAGGAGATTACTACATACAGATATATACAGCCACCACTAGAGGGAGCTCAGGAGATTACTGCATACAGATATATACAGTCACCACTAGAGGGAGCTCAGGAGATTACTACATACAGATATATACAGACACCACTAGAGGGAGCTCAGGAGATTACTACATACAGATATATACAGCCACCACTAGAGGGAGCTCAGGAGATTACTACATACAGATATATACAGCCACCGCTAGAGGGACCTCAGGAGATTACTACATACAGATATATACAGCCACCGCTAGAGGGAGCTCAGGAGATTACTACATACAGATATATACAGCCACCACTAGAAGGAGCTCAGAAGATTACTGCATACAGATATATACAGCCACCACTAGAGGGAACTCAGAAGATTACTGCATACAGATATATACAGCCACCACTAGAGGGAACTCAGGAGATTACTACATACAGATATATATATAGTCACCACTAGAGGGAGCTCAGGAGATTACTGCATACAGATATATACAGCCACCACTAGAGGGAGCGCAGGAGATTACTACATACAGATATATACAGTGTAAGGGATCGTCTTTTTATTCGGGGGTCATTCTCACAGATTTCTTCCAGACAAAGGCTTTAGTGTCCAAACAATGCATTTATTTGGCAGTCTTCATGCACAAACAGCAACCAAAACATAAATCAAAACAAATCCTCAGCCGTCCGGCCACTAGAGATGTCGCGAACATAACATTTTCCGTTCGCGAATGGCGAAGGCGAATTTACGCAAATGTTTGTGAACGGGCGAACCGGGCGAACAGCCATAGACTTCAATAGGCAGGCAAATTTTAAAACCCACAGGGACTCTTTCTGGCAACAATAGTGATGGAAAAGTTTTTCAAGGGGACTAACACCTGGACTGTGGCATGCCGGAGGGGGATCCATGGCAAAACTCCCATGGAAAATTACGTAGTCAGGTTTTAATCCATAAAGGGCATAAATCACCTAACATTCCTAAATTGTTTGGAATAACGTGCTTTAAAACATCCAGTGTGTGTATCGATCAGGTATGATGTTGTATCGATCAGGTAGTGTAAGGGTTACGCCCGCTTCACAGTGACAGACCAAACTCCCCGTTTAACGCACCACAAACAACCGCAAAGAGTTGTCAATAGTTGACACACTCATGACATAAATTTTATTCCTCTATGCGCCAATCTTGGTGTAGTGATGACTGTGCTCGTGCGCACGTTTGGGAGATTGCAGGCGATGGCGGTTTTTTCAAAGCCTATGGTCGTGCGGAGGTAGTTCAGTGACAGTTAAGTGACCCAGGAAACAATGATTCTGCAGTGTGGGCCCATTGTTGGCCTAGTAGGCTTTAATGTTCACCTTAGATGATCACAAAGAAAATTAATGTTTTTTCTATGAAAAATTATCTAGCCGATCGCTTTTGGTCTGTTCACAATGAAGCGACGACCTTATCATCTGGGGTGTGCCAACATTGCCATTGCCAACACACTCATAGAGGTGGTCGCTTCATTGTGATACGCAAGCCCCTTCACCACAACAAGGTAACGATCACGAAGGGGAATTGACACATGTATGTGCCTTTTTTTGGGGGGGTTTTTGCAGCCACAGTGCAGCACCAGAGGCCAGAAAAATTAAGCATGTGCACATGCCTGAAAAACTAGGTATTGTTGCAGCCGCTGCTGCAGCAGCGGCCGGAAAAATTGATGTTTTTCAGGCAGAAAGTGCACTAAAACATTGCGGCTTGAACCCTAGTTGGTGGCGGAGAAGTCACGCAAGTCATCCGGCATGCAGAGATTAAATACAGCATCTCATCAGGCCTTTAAAAAGGGTCAAATGCATCCCCCACTGTCAGTCCCTTCGGGATCCATGCCTCATTCATCTTAATAAAGGTGAGGTAATCTAGACTTTTTTGACCTGGGAGACTTCTCTTCTCAGTGACAATACCTCCTGCTGCGCTGAAGGTCCTTTCTCACAGGACACTTGAAGCGGGGCAGGCCAGAAGTTCTATCGCAAATTGGGATAGCTCAGGCCACAGGTCAAGCCTGCACACCCAGTAGTCAAGGGGTTCATCGCTCCTCAGAGTGTCGATATCTGCAGTTAAGGTGAGGTAGTCTGCTACCTGTCGGTCGAGTCATTCTCTGAGGAAGGACCCCGAAGGGCTGTGGCGATGCGTAGGACTTAAAAAGCTCTGCATGTCCTCCATCAACAACACGTCTGTAAAGCGTCCTGCCCTTGCCGGCGTGGTCGTGGTAGGAGGAGGATTACTTTCACCTCTTCCCCTGTTAGATTCCCATTGTGCTGTGAGATCACCCTTATACGCTGCGTAAAGCATACTTTTTAACTTGTTTTGGAACTGCTGCATCCTTTCCGACTTCCGGTAATTCGGTAACATTTCAAGGACTTTCTGCTTATACCGGGGGTCTAGTAGCGTGGCCACCCAGTACAGGTCGTTCTCCTTCAGCCTTTTTATACGAGTGTCCCTCAACAGGCATCACAGCATGAAAGACCCCATTTGCACAAGGTTGGATGCCGAGCTACTCATGTCCCGTTCCTCATCCTCACTGATCTCATTGAAGGTCATTAAAGGACTTTTTTATCTGCAAGGTACTGTGCCACCCTATATGAGTGGTGGGCAGTGGTCACAGTACAGTCAGTGGTCCTGACACTCACTGGCAGGCAACTGCAATTATATTACAGAGGAAAAATTTAATTACCTTTTTATCTGCAAGGTGCTGTGCCACCCGATATGAGTGGTGTGCACACAGTACAGTCTCTGGGCCTGTGGCCTCTCACACACGGGCAGGCAACTGCAATATATATGTAGAAAAAATAAATAAAAGCAGACTGATGTGCCAGCCCTAAAAAGGGCTTTTTGGGGTGCTGTCAGGACGCTGTCCTTACAGCAGATCTGATGAGTCTTTGAGGACTGGAGTGGACACAGAACACTGGCCTAGCTAACGCTTTCCCTATTAATTCAGCAGCAGCAGCTGCACTGTCCCTCCTCTCACTGACACTGCAGCTTCAGAATGAATCTAAGATGGATACTGTCCTTGCTTTTTTAGAGGAGGTGGGAGGGTCTCGGAGGGAGGGTCTGCTGCTGATTGGCTGGAATGTGTCTGCTGACTGTGAGGTACAGGGTCAAAGTTTGCTCAATGATGACGTATAAGGGGCGGACCGAACATCGCATATGTTCGCCCGCCGCGGCGAACACGAATAAGCAATGTTCGCCGGGAACTGTTCGCCGGCAAATAGTTCGGGACATCTCTACCGGCCACTGACTAAACAGTATAGTCCCTCTCTAGCAGGATCCGGGTCTACCACCCAGCTCACATTCACCGCCTCCTCAACCTCCTACTCCATATGGACCTGGTCCTCCTAGAGCAAGATTATTATTTTTTATTTTTACGTATTTTATGTTATTTTAAGTCATTTCCCTATCCACATTTGTTTGCAGAGCACTTGCCATGCTCTTAACCACATTTTGACAACATTTGCAGCCCTCTAGCCCTTTCCATGACATTTTTACATACATTTTAGTGCTCAAAAGTTTGGGTCCCCATTGACTTCAATGGGGTTCGGTTTCGGGGTCAAGTTCGGTTCAAGTTCGGGTCCCAAACTCGAACTTTTTTCCGAAGTTAGGCCGAACCCGTCGAACCCGAACATCCAGGTGTCCGCTCAACTCTATTTATATATGAGGATCTTGGAGTAACATACTGTATATCTAACAGAGTCTCATTGTAACATACTATATGTGCAGCAGGATCTTGGAGTAACATACAGTAGGTGTTTGTGAGATTGTGCTTTTAGCACGACAGCGTCGCGCTGATACTCGGCAACATGGTGCCGAGATCTCGCACTTACTGGAATAGTGACAGCACATCCCAGCAAGCGCGTCATAGAAGCGACGGGAGATCCGACTTAGATTCCCGGCAATTCTACACGTGTGCGGCGTTTGTTATGAATCCTGAGGGGGAAGTCCCCGCCGGATTTTAAATAAAAATCCGGCCTGGGTCCCCCCCTCAGGAGCATACCGGGCCCTTAGGTCTGTTATGGGTTGTAAGGAGAGCCCCCCCTACGCCGAAAAAAACGGCGTAGGGGGTCCCCCTACAATCCATACCAGACCCGTATCCAAAGCACGCTACCCGGCCAGCCAGGAAGGGAGTGGGGACGAGCGAGTGCCCCCCCCCCCTCCTGAGCCGTACCAGGCTGCATGCCCTCAACATGGGGGGGTTGGGTGCTCTGGGGCAGGGGGCGCACTGCGGCCCCCCCACCTCAGAGCACCCTGTCCCCATGTTGATGAGGACAGGGCCCCTTCCCGACAACCTTGGCCGTTGGTTGTCGGGGTATGCGGGCGGGAGGCTTATCGGAATCTGGGAGCCCCCTTTAATAAGGGGGCCCCCAGATACCGGCCCCCCACCCTAAGTGAATGAGTATGGGGTACATCGTACCCCTACCCATTCACCTGCAAGAAAAGTGGTAAAAACACAAATAAACCACACAGTGTATTAAAATATTTTATTTTTCTGCTCCGGAGGCCGCCCCCTGTCTTCTTTATTAGCTCTTTTACCAGGGGGGGCTCTTCTTCTTCCGCTATCCCGACGGGTCTTCTCCGCTATCCGGGGGGTCTTCTCAACTCTCCGGGGTTCTCCTTCTGTCTTCTCCGCTATCCGGGGGGGTCTTCTCAACTCTCCGGGGTTCTCCTTCTGTCTTCTCCGCTATCCGGGGGGTCTTCTCAACTCTCCGGGGTTCTCCTTCTGTCTTCTCCGCTATCCGGGGGGGTCTTCTCAACTCTCCGGGGTTCTCCTTCTGTCTTCTCCTTCTGTCTTGTTGACTCGGCGCACCCCGGTTCTTCGTCTCGCGAGACGTCTCGCGAGACGAAGAACCGGGGTGCGCCGAGTCTCGCGAGACGAAGAACCGGGGTGCGCCGAGTCAACAAGACAGAAGGAGAAGACAGAAGGAGAACCCCGGAGAGTTGAGAAGACCCCCCCGGATAGCGGAGAAGACAGAAGGAGAACCCCGGAGAGTTGAGAAGACCCCCCGGATAGCGGAGAAGACAGAAGGAGAACCCCGGAGAGTTGAGAAGACCCCCCGGATAGCGGAGAAGACCCGTCGGGATAGCGGAAGAAGAAGAGCCCCCCCCTGGTAAAAGAGCTAATAAAGAAGACAGGGGGCGGCCTCCGGAGCAGAAAAATAAAATATTTTAATACACTGTGTGGTTTATTTGTGTTTTTACCACTTTTCTTGCAGGTGAATGGGTAGGGGTACGATGTACCCCATACTCATTCACTTAGGGTGGGGGGCCGGTATCTGGGGGCCCCCTTATTAAAGGGGGCTCCCAGATTCCGATAAGCCTCCCGCCCGCATACCCCGACAACCAACGGCCAGGGTTGTCGGGAAGGGGCCCTGTCCTCATCAACATGGGGACAGGGTGCTCTGAGGTGGGGGGGCCGCAGTGCGCCCCCTGCCCCAGAGCACCCAACCCCCCCATGTTGAGGGCATGCAGCCTGGTACGGCTCAGAAGGGGGGGGGGGGGGGGCGCTCGCTCGTCCCCACTCCCTTCCTGGCTGGCCGGGTAGCGTGCTTTGGATACGGGTCTGGTATGGATTGTAGGGGGACCCCCTACGCCGTTTTTTTCGGCGTAGGGGGGGCTCTCCTTACAACCCATAACAGACCTAAGGGCCCGGTATGCTCCTGAGGGGGGGACCCAGGCCGGATTTTTATTTAAAATCCGGCGGGGACTTCCCCCTCAGGATTCATAACAAACGCCGCACACGTGTAGAATTGGCGGGAATCCAAGTCGGATCTCCCGTCGCTTCTATGACGGCTCTGTCTCCATCGCGGCAAGCCAGCTCGGCGCTGGCTCCCGCGATGGGGCTCGTAGGTGCTCAATCTCGCCGAGAAAGAGAGCGAGATTGACACAAAATCGGGTTCACCTACTGTACTGTTTATGTAGAAGAATCTCAGGGTAACATTCTATATATATATATATATATATATATATATATATAAAACTATATATAGCATAATCTTGGGGTAACATACTATATATGTAGGAGAATCTTGGGGTAACATCTTCTATGTGCAGCAGAATCTTGGGGTAACATACTATATATTTAGCATAATCTTGGGGTAACATACTATATGTTTAGCAGAATCTTTGGGTAACATACAATCACATGTAGGTAACTACTATGGAATACTTTACTCAGCCAACCAGAACCCTGCTCTATACTGACAAGGAGCAAGAACTCCTATGCAGATTGTCATGTTTTAAGGCTCTAAGGTGAAGTGGATATTGATGTATAGGGGGATAACCTATAGGTGGCACTAGAGATAATGTTGTCTTCCTTCTGGAAGAGAGCTCTTTTGTATAAATTTCCCAGGTAGTATTGACTGTAAAGTGACAACCCAACCCAAGATGGCGCCGGCATACAAACGTGCTGCAGCAGTTTCAGATGAAGGCTGGTCCGAAGGCGACGGTGATGGGGGTGAGTCAGAATGCTCCCGGACACTACCAGTATCCAGAAAATTTATCGAACAGGCATTAGCAGAGGCCCTGTATCCCCTCAAGCACGAGATCTCAGTGCTAACACACGAGATACAACATATAGGCCACAGAGTTGAATCCCTGGAGGCCACACAACAGGCCGCCCTAGAACACAGCTCAGCGGTGTCCAACTCCCTCACCTCATGTCAGCACCATATAAACCTTCTCCATGCTGCAATGGAAGATCAGGAAAATCGAGGAGGGAGGAATAATCTCCGGTTCAGAGGCATACCTGAGTCGGTACCTAATGGCGATCTTAAGGACACTATCATACAGATTGCTGATTCCCTCCTGAATAATAGTGAACCCTTCCAGATGATTATAGAAAGAGCTCACAGAGCTCTCAGACCAATACCTTCAGACACTGAACCACCCAGAGATGTAATTTATCGATTCCTGAGCTTTGCAGAGAAAGAAAAGATCCTCTATGCAGCCAGATCCTCAAACAACATCATCTTAAATTGCTATATACCAAGATCTCTCTCCTATCACATTAAAAAAGAGAAGAAACCTAAAACCTCTCATAGATCACCTTGGCTCCAAACAAGTTCCCTACAGATGGACTTTTCCCTTTGGCTTAACATTCAAGTATTCTGGCAAACAGATAAAGATCACCTCCTATTCGGATCTAATGGAAGCGT
Organism: Bufo bufo; assembly: GCF_905171765.1. Lineage (NCBI taxonomy): Eukaryota > Metazoa > Chordata > Amphibia > Anura > Bufonidae > Bufo > Bufo bufo. Next base: position 622,909,152 of record NC_053392.1, on the reverse strand, counting down.
TCTCCGCTGGACATTGTGGATTGGGACGCAGTATCTGATATAGCCACTCTGCCGGTTCTACCCAAAGTGACCCCATGGGAGAAATCAACCACTCCGAAAAGACAAAGATTGAAATATCGCAGCGGCAACCTGACCCCCAGAAGAGTATCCGGGACCATTTATTAATTACAATTTTTTTCCCTCTAGGGAACAAAGTATTGGTGAAATTGCTCATACTCTGCCTTTACCTTACCCCTTCCCTACTACCTTCCCGCTTATCCCCTCCTTTATTATTCTTCTCTTGAAGTCTATTCTTCTTACTCTCCTCTGTCCCAAATATAGCAAGTTACCTTACTTAGGGTAAAACCCACCGTACCCCCCTACGAAGAAGCTCTCAAGCTTCAAAATGTTGAAATTGTTGCTACCTGCTTCCTTACTGTTATATTGCAGTATTGTTATTTATTTTATGTACTTTTTATGTTTTCTTAGTTCTGGAACACATGTGTATCACTCTTCATTCAGGGGGCAGGATGTAGGCCGGACGCTCTCTCTCCTGGAGGTTGCCACGATGCTCCACTTCTCCAAAATCAGACACCCCTTCCACAGATTGGATCAGATATCGTTGAGAACTTCTCTCCTTTACTCACCATGACAGACCTCAAATTATCTTGTAATAGAAAGACCAGCACTCCGTGATTTCTATGTTGAAAGAAAATTTCTTTATTCGTCACCCATATGTGACGCGCGTTTCGGCACAAGTCTGTGCCTTTATCAAATAACAGGTGATGGTAGCCTGTTATTTGATAATGACACAGACTTGTGCCGAAACGCGCGTCACATATGGGTGACGAATAGGGATGAGCGAACCCGAACTGTATAGAATTTTGGGATGTCCGTGACACGGACCCGAACCCGAACATTTTCGTAAAAGTCCGGGTTCGGGTTCGGTGTTCGGCGCTTTCTTGGCGCTTTTTGAAAGGCTGCAAAGCAGCCAATCAACAAGCGTCATACTACTTGCCCCAAGAGGCCATCACAGCCTTGCCTACTATTGGCATGGCTGTGATTGGCCAGTGCAGCATGTGACCCAGCCTCTATATAAGCTTGGGTCACATAGCGCTGCACGTCACTCTGCTGATTCAAGCATAGGGAGAGGTTGCAGCTGCGACGTTAGGGCGAGATTAGGCAGATTAACTCCTCCAAAAGACTTCATTCAGTGATCGATCTCCAGCTGTGGATCATTGAAGTGCTAATATCGACTTGCTCACTTTTTTTAGGCTGCCCAGAGCGTTTTTATATCACTTTTTTCTGGGGTGATCGGCGGCCATTTTGTGGCTTGTGGTGCGCCAGCACGAGCTATCACCAAGTGCATTTAACCATCAATAGTGTGGTTATTTTTTGCTATATCCTACATCAGGGTCAAGCTTTCATCAAGTGCATTTAACCATCAATAGTGTGGTTATTTTTTGGCCATATACTACATCAGGTGCAGGCTGAGCCTGTGTCACCCAAGTGCATTTAACCATCAATAGTGTGGTTATTTTTTGGCCATATACTACATCAGCTGCAGGCTGAGCCTGTGTCACCCAAGTGCATTTAACCATCAATAGTGTGGTTATTTTTTGGCCATATACTACATCAGGTGCAGGCTGAGCCTGTGTCACCCAAGTGCATTTAACCATCAATAGTGTGGTTATTTTTTGGCCATATACTACATCAGCTGCAGGCTGAGCCTGTGTCACCCAAGTGCATTTAACCATCAATAGTGTGGTTATTTTTTGGCCATATACTACATCAGGGGCAAGTTGAGCCTGTCACCCAGCGCCTAAAAAATAGACCTGACATTTATATTCCTCCAAATCTGTACTGTTTTAGCTGGTCAAGTTATTTTTAGTGACCGTAAAAGCACAGTTTTTGTTCTGGGTTGAAAAACAATATATATATTAGATTCAAGGTGCTGATAGGGTCATTCAGAAAAACTTAACACACGCTACAGTGCAGATACAAGTCTAATTCTCTGCTATGACATGAAGACTGATTCTGTGCTGACATGAAGCCAGATTCTCTGTTACGGGACCTCTCTCCTCTGTCTGGGTGCCAGGGCCTAAATGTGTGACAGTGGCCTCTTCCAGTGGTGGGTGACGTGAAGCCTGATTCTCTGCTATGACATGAAGACTGATTCTGTGCTGACTTGAAGCCAGATTCTCTGTTACGGGACCTCTCTCCTCTGTCTGGGTGCCGGGGCCTAAATATGTGACAGTGGCCTGTTCCAGTGGTGGGTGACGTGAAGCCTGATTCTCTGCTAAGACATGAAGACTGATTCTCTGCTGACATGAAGCCTGAATCTCTGTTATGGGACCTCTCTCCTCTGCCTGGGTACATGGGCCTAAATATGTGACAGTGGCCTGTTCCAGTGGTGGGTGACGTGAAGCCTGATTCTCTGCTATGACATGAAGACTGATTCTGTGCTGACATGAAGCCAGATTCTCTGTTACGGGACCTCTCTTTTCTGTCTGGGTGCCAGGGCCTAAATGTGTGACAGTGGCCTCTTCCAGTGGTGGGTGACGTGAAGCCTGATTCTCTGCTATGACATGAAGACTGATTCTGTGCTGACATGAAGCCAGATTCTCTGTTACGGGACCTCTCTCCTCTGTCTGGGTGCCGGGGCCTAAATATGTGACAGTGGCCTGTTCCAGTGGTGGGTGACGTGAAGCCTGATTCTCTGCTATGACATGAAGACAGATTCTGTGCTGACATGAAGCCAGATTCTCTGTTACGGGACCTCTCTCCTCTGTCTGGGTGCCGGGGCCTAAATATGTGACAGTGGCCTGTTCCAGTGGTGGGTGACGTGAAGCCTGATTCTCTGCTAAGACATGAAGACTGATTCTGTGCTGACATGAAGCCAGATTCTCTGTTACGGGACCTCTCTCCTCTGTCTGGGTGCCGGGGCCTAAATATGTGACAGTGGCCTGTTCCAGTGGTGGGTGACGTGAAGCCTGATTCTCTGCTATGACATGAAGACTGATTCTGCGCTGACATGAAGCCAGATTCTCTGCTATGACATGAAGACTGATTCTCTGCTGACATGAAGCCAGATTCTCTGCTATGGCATGAAGAGACTGATTCTCTGCTGACATGAAGCCCGATTCTCTGCTATGGGACCTCTGTCCAATTGATATTGGTTAATTTATATTTTTTTTATTTTTATTTTTATTAATTTCCCTATCCACATTTGTTTGCAGGGGATTTACCTACATGTTGCTGCCTTTTGCAGCCCTCTAGCTCTTTCCTGGGCTGTTTTACAGCCTTTTTAGTGCCGAAAAGTTCGGGTCCCCATTGACTTCAATGGGGTTCGGGTTCGGGACGAAGTTCGGGTCGGGTTCGGATCCCGAACCCGAACATTTCCGGGAAGTTCGGCCGAACTTCTCGAACCCAAACATCCAGGTGTTCGCTCAAATCTAGTGACGAATAAAGAAATTTTCTTTCAACATAGAAATCACGGAGTGCTGGTCTTTCTATTACAAGTATATGGGGATTCGACCTGCTGACCGCGCACCTGGACCCTAAAGGAAGCACAGTGCCGTCCATTTGTTCCTAATCTAGACCTCAAATTATCATCATACAATGTAAAGGGACTTAGGTCCCCTTCTAAAAGATCACAAATCTTTTCCCTCTTGTGGAAGGAAAAGTGTTCCATAGTTTTTCTCCAAGAAACCCATTATAAACACGGGAAATACCCGGATCTATCATTTTCCAAGTTCCCAAACTGCTACCATTGCGGGGCTGATGGGGCGGCCTCCAGGAGAGTGAGTGTAGGATTCAGGAAGGATGTTCCCTTTTTGCACTCCACGCATGCACAAGACCCAGAGGGCAGATACAGTCCTGATCAAAAGTTTAAGACCACTTGAAAAATGGCAAAAAATCATATTTAGCATGGCTGGATCTTAACAAGGTTCCAAGTAGAGCTTCAACATACAACAAGAAGAAATGGGAGTGAGACAAAACATTTTTTTGAGCATTCAATTTAATGAAAACAATGAATAAACTGAAACAGGCTGTTTTTCAGCTGATCAAAAGTTTAGGACCACACCTCCAAAAAAAAAACTAAACCCCCCCAAAACAGAAATCCAACTTCCAAACATGAACTCAGTAATGAGTAGCTCCGCCGTTATTGTTTCGGCATGCTTGATGCAAGCGTTTCCATGAGGTGAGTGGGAACATTTCTCCAAGTGGTGAAGACGGCAGCACGAAGGCCATCTACTGTCTGGAACTGTTGTCCATTTTTGTAAACTTCGCTTGCCATCCATCCCCAAAGGTTCTCAATTGGATTTAGATCAGGGGAACACGCAGGATGGGCCAAAAGAGTGATGTTATTCTCCTGGAAGAAGTCCCTTGTCCTGCGGGCATTGTGTACTGTAGCGTTGTCCTGTTGAAAAACCCAGTTGTTACCACACAGACGAGGGCCCTCAGTCATGAGGAATGCTCTCTGCAACATTTGGACATAGCCAGCGGCCGTTTGACGCCCCTGCACTTCCTGAAGCTCCATTGTTCCACTGAAGGAAAAAGCACCCCAGACCATTATGGCGCCCCCTCCACTGTGGCGCGTAGAAAACATCTCAGGTGGGATCTGCTTGTCATGCAAGTAACGTTGGAAACCATCAGGACCATCAAGGTAAAAAAAATTCTCATCAGAGAATAAAACTTTCTTCCACCTTTGAATGTCCCATGTTTGGTGCTCTCTTGCAAAGTCCAAACGAGCAGTTCTGTGGTGTTCAAGGAGACGAGGTCTTTGAAGAGAAGACTTTTTTTGTTTTTGAAGCCCTTCAGTCTCAGATGCCGTCTGATGGTTATGGGGCTGCAGTCAGCACCAGTAAGGGCCTTAATTTGGGTCAAGGATCGTCCAGTGTCTTGACGGACAGCCAATTGGATCCTCCGGCTCAGTGCTGATGACATTTTTTTGGGTCTTCAACTTGACTTTTTTGTTCCATAACCCTCAGGATCATTTAAGAAATTCCAAATGACTGTCTAACTGCGTCCCACCTCAGCAGCGATGGCGCACTGTGAGAAACCCTGCTTATGCAGTTCAACAACCCGACCACGTTCAAAAAGGGAGAGTTTTTTTGCTTTTGCCATCACAACGTGTGACGACCTGACAGAGAAGGACAATGAATCCACATCTTTGCACAGATTTGGCCTTTTAAAGGCATGTGGTCCTAAAATTTGGATCAGCTGAAAAACAGCCTGTTTCAGTTTATTAGTTATTTTCAATTAATTAAATAATTAAATGCTCAAATTTTTTTTTGTCTTACTCTCATTTCTTCTTGTTGCATATTGAAGCTCTACTTGGAACCTTGTTAAGATCCAACAATGTAAAATATGATTTTTTGGCATTTTTCAAGTGGTCTTAAACTTTTGATCAGGACTGTATATTATTTTAAAAGGCAGTATCAGAAATAAGATGTATACATTTGTCAACATGAATGCTCCCAATAATAATCAGACCACCTGGCTGCTTTCCGTCCTAAACGTGGTGGAATCTATGCAGGAGGGAACACTAATTTTAGCAGGCGACTTTAATGTCGCTTTACAACCACTAGTTGACACTTCTTCTAAAAAATCTTCTTTCTCAGCAAGAAACCTGAAAATACTTAATTCTAGACTCTACAATTTGGGTCTTGTGGACATATGGAGATGCCTCAATCCCTCCTGCATAGATTACTCTTTTTACTCAGCTCCAGGAAATTCCTATAGTAGGATTGACTACATTTTCACTCCCAAAGACCAAATACACCTCTGTACTGAGGCGAGAATCGGAAATATCACAATCTCAGACCATGCTCCGATTTTTTGCATTCTACGTTCTCCATCAGTACCATTTAAGCCCCCAATCTGGAGACTAAACGAGTCCATACTGAGCAACGAGGACCACAAGAAGCATTTCTCATCTCTCTTAGATGAATATTTCACCATCAATAATACACCAGACATTTCCCTTCAAACCCTATGGGATGCTCACAAAGTGTTCATCAGGGGCTACTTTATTAGCAAATGCTCCTTTTTAAAGACACAATCTGACAAACACATTTCCTCCTTATTAGACGATATTCACAATCTAGAATCCCTTCATAAAAGATCCCTAGCAGCCCAATATCTGTCTAAACTAACTGCCCTTAGAACAGAACTTAAAAACCTTTTAAATGCAAAATCAGCAAAATATTACTTAATTTTTTTTTGCCCATGGCAATAAAGCATCTAAATTCATGATGCAACGCATAAGACGTAGATGTCTAGCGAGATACGTAACTTCCATCAAATCCCCTCTAGGCCATCAACTCTTTTCATCCTAGGCTATCGCCGAGCAATTCAGACTGTTCTACGAAGCCCTGTATAATCTATCACAAAAGAAAGGAGTTGAAGGCAAACTAGACAGGGACCATGCTATCACCACATTTCTAGACTCTTTAACCCCTTAGGGACTTAGGGCGTACCGGTACGCCCTGTTTCCCGAGTCCTTAAAGACTCAGGACGTACCGGTACGTCCTAAGTTTAAAAGTAGATTGCGGCGCGGCGGGGGTTAATTGTGACAGGATGCCCACTGAAATCATTCAGTGGGCATCCTTAGACATCGCGCTGCCTTCCATGCCATCGGGTCCCCCCCACAGCCGCATGGGGACCCGATGGCACCGCCGACCACCGCCGTCACACCAGGTAAAAGCCGCAAACCGCAGGTCTGAATTGACATGCGATTTGCGTCTTTTGCTGGTGTGGCGGCGGTGGTCGGCGGTGCCATCGGGTCCCCATGCGGCTGTGGGGGGGACCCGATGGCATGAAAGGCAGCGCGATGTCTAAGGAAGGCATCGTGCTGCCTTCCGGTGACGAGCCTGTGAGATCCAGCCCCCTGAATCTCACAGGCTGGAAGCTGTATGAGTAATACACATTGTATACTGAAGTATTGGAATACATTGTAAAGGATTAGACTCCCAAAAGTTCAAGTCCAAAAGTGGGACAAAAAATAAAGTGAAAAAAAAGTTGAAAAAATAAAGTTTTCCCCTTAAAAAATTAGTTTTTAGTAAAAATAAACAAAAACGTCATTTTCCCCAAATAAAGTTAAAAAAAATTGGTAAAAAATAGGGGGAAAAAAAAAGTATACATATTAAGTATCGCTCTATAAACATATCACATGACCTAACCCCTCAGAAGAACACCGTAAAAAATAAAAACTGTGCTAAATAAACCATATTTTTGTCACCTTACACCACAAAAAGTACAACAGCAAGCGATCAAAAGGGCTTTTGCCCACCAAAATAGTACCAATCTAACCGTCACCTCATCCCGCAAAAAATGAGCCCCTACCTGAGACGATCGCCCAAAAAATAAAAAAAACTATAGCTCAGAATATGGAGACACTAAAACATAATTTTTTTTTGTTTTAAAAAAGCTGTTATTGTGTAAAACTTACATAAATAAAAAAAAAGTATACATATTTGGTATCGCCGCGTTCATATCGACCGGCTCTATAAAAATATCACATGACCTAACTCCTCAGATGAACACCGTAAAAAATTTTAAATATAAACTATGCTAAATAAAAAAAATGTGTCACCTTACATCATAAAAAGTGTAATAGCAAGCGATCAAAAAGTCACACGCAGCCCAAAATAGGGCAAATCAAACCGTCATCTCATCCCACAAAAATCATACCGTACCCAAGGTAATCGCCCAAAAACTGAAAAAATTATGGCTCTCAGACTATGGAGACACTAAAACATGATTTTTTTTGCATCAAAAATGAAATCATTGTGTAAAACTTAAATATATAAAAATAATGCATACATATTAGGTATCGCCGCATCCGTATCGACCGGCTCTATAAAAATATTACATGAACTAACCCCTCAGATGAACACCGTAAAAAAATTTAAATAAAAACTGTGCTAAATAAACTATTTTTTGTCACCTTACCTCACAAAAAGTGTAAAAGCAAGCGATCAAAAAGTCACACGCACCACAAAATAGTGCCAATAAAACCATCATCTCATACCGCAAAAATCATACCCTACCCAAGGTAATCTCCCAAAAACTTAAAAAATTATGGCTCTCAGACTATGGAAACACTAAAACATTATTTTTTTTGCTTAAAAAATGAAATCTTTGTACAAAACTTACATAAATAAAAAAAAGGATACATATTAAGTATCTCCGCATCCGTGACAACCTGGTCTATAAAAATATCACATGATCTAACCTGTCAGATAAATGTTGTAAATAACAAAAAATAAAAACTGTGCCAAAACAGCTATTTCTTGTTATCTTGCCTCACAAAAAGTGTAATATAGAGTGTGGCGAAACCAACCTCGCCACTGGGTTTTGGAGGGGCCTGGCTACTAGCCTCTTGCCCCAGGATTATGGCCCATACTATCTTTGATAACTCTTGTGGAACACCTAAAGGGTTAACGACGTTTGTAAAATCTGTTTTGAATACCTTGAGGGGTATAGTTTCTTAGATGGGGTCACTTTTATGGAGTTTCTACTCTAGGGTTGCATCAGAGGGGCTTCAAATGGGACATGGTGTCAAAAAAAAAAGTCCAGCAAAATCTGCCTTCCAAAAACCGTATGGCATTCCTTTCCTTCTGCGCCCTGCCGTGTGCCGGTACAGCTGTTTACGACCACATATGGGGTGCTTCTGTAAACTACAGAATCAGGGCCATAAATATTGAGGTTGGTTTGGCTGTTAATCCTTGCTTTGTAACTGGCAAAAAAATTATTAAAATGGAAAATCTGCCAAAAAAGTGAACTTTTAAAATTGTATCTCTATTTTCCATTAATTCTTGTGTAAGACCTAAAGGGTTAACAACGTTTGTAAAATCAGTTTTGAATACCTTGAGGGGGGTAGTTTATAGAATGGGGTCATTTTGGGGTGGTTTCTATTATGTAAGCCTCGCAAAGTGACTTCAGACCTGAACTGGTCCCTAGAAATTGGGTTTTTGAAAATTTCAGAAAAATTTCAAGATTTGCTTCTAAACTTCTAAGCCTTGTAACATCCCCAAAAAATTTAATATCATTCCCAAAATGATCCAAACATGAAGTAGACATATGGGGAATGTAAAGTAATAACTATTTTTGGAGGTATTACTATGTATTATAGCAGTAGAGAAATTGAAACTAGAAAATTGTCAATTTTTTACAAATTTTTGGTAAATTTGGTATTTTTTAAAAAAATTAAAATTTTTGACTTCATTTTACCAGTGTCATGAAGTACAATATGTGACGAAAAAACAATCTCAGAATGGCCTGGATAAGTCAAAGCGTTTTAAAGTTATCAGCACTTAAAATGACACTGGTCAGATTTGCAAAAAATGGCCAAGTCCGTAAGGAGAAATAGGGCTGAGTCCTTAAGGGGTTAAATCTCCCTACCTTATCCAAAACCCAGCATGACGCTTTGGCAAAACCTTTTTCACTCTTAGAGCTTAAAAATGCTCTCAAATCAACCCCCAAAGACAAGTGCCCTGGCCCTGATGGCTTCCCAACTACAAACCGGATTCCAAAAAAGTTGGGACACTAAACAAATTGTGAATAAAACCTGAATGCAATGATGTGGAGATGGCAAATGTCAATATTTTATTTGTAATAGAACGTAGATGACAGATCAAACATTTAATCCGAGTAAATGTATCATTTTAAAGGAAAAATACGTTGATTCCAATTTTCACGGTGTCAACAAATCCCAAAAAAGTTGGGACAAGTAGCAATAAGAGGCTGGAAAAAGTAAATTTGAGCATAACGAAGAGCTGGAAGACCAATTAACACTAATTAGGTCAATTGGCAACATGATTGGGTATAAAAAGAGCTTCTCAGAGTGGCAGTGTCTCTCAGAAGCCAAGATGGGTAGAGGATCACCAATTCCCACAATGTTGCGCAGAAAGATAGTGGAGCAATATCAGAAAGGTGTTACCCAGCGAAAAATTGCAAAGACTTTGCATCTATTATAAACAACTGTGCATAACATCAACCGAAGATTCAGAGAATCTGGAACAATCTCTGTGCATAAGGGTCAAGGCCGTAAAACCATACTGGATGCCCGTGATCTCCGGGCCCTTAAACGACACTGCACCACAAACAGGAATGCTACTGTAAAGGAAATCACAGAATGGGCTCAGGAATACTTCCAGAAACCATTGTCAGTGAACACAATCCACCGGGCCATCCGCCGTTGCCAGCTGAAACTCTACAGTGCAAAGAAGAAGCCATTTCTAAGCAAGATCCACAAGCTCAGGCGTTTTCATGGAAGTCATAGAAGACTGTTCTGTGGTCAGATGAGTCACGATTCAAAGTTCTTTTTGGAAATCTGGGACGCCATGTCATCCGGACCAATGAGGACAAGGACAACCCAAGTTGTTATCAACGCTCAGTTCAGAAGCCTGCATCTCTGATGGTATGGGGTTGCATGAGTGCGTGTGGCATGGGCAGCTTGCATGTCTGGAAAGGCACCATCAATGCAGAAAAATATATTCAGGTTCTAGAACAACATCTGCTCCCATCCAGACGTCATCTCTTTCAGGGAAGACCCTGCATTTTTCAACAAGATAATGCCAGACCACATTCTGCATCAATCACAACATCATGGTTGCGTAGGAGAAGGATCCGGGTACTGAAATGGCCAGTCTGCAGTCCAGATCTTTCACCTATAGAGAACATTTGGCGCATCATAAAGAGGAAGGTGCAACAAAGAAGGCCCTAGACGATTGAACAATTAGAGGCCTGTATTAGACAAGAATGGGAGAGCATTCCTATTTCTAAACTTGAGAAACTGGTCTCCCTTCTGTCCCCAGACGTCTGTTGAGTGTTGTAAGAAGAAGGGGAGATGCCACACAGTGGTGAAAATGGCCTTGTCCCAACTTTTTGGGGATTTGTTGACACCATGAAATTCTGATTCAACATATTTTTCCCTTAAAATGGTACATTTTCTCAGTTTAAACTTTTGTTCCGTGATTTATGTTCTATTCTGAATAAAATATTAGAAGTTGGCACCTCCACATCATTGCATTCTGTTTTTACTCACGATTTGTATAGTGTCCCAACTTTTTTGGAATCCGGTTTGTACATATTGTTCCTCTTTCCAAGAATCTCTGCTCCCTCACTTACTTTCTGTATGCAACTTAGCATTAAAAGACCAGCCCTTGTCATCTGACATGACCAAAGCACTATTCCCAATAATCCCCAAAGATGGGAAAGATCTAACATCATGTGCAAATTACGGTCCCATATCTTTATTAAATATAGACCTAAAAATCCTTGCTAAAATGTTGGCCATTAGACTTCAATCCTTACTTCCTAACCTGATCCATTCTGACCAGGTAGGATTTGTGAAAGGTCAAGAAGGAAAAGATAACACCACCAAGATTCTGGATGCCCTCTTCCTTGCCTCATACAAAAAATACCTCTAGTATTACTTGGCACCGATGCCGAAAAAGCATTTGACCGTATTGATTGGTCCTTTATCAAACACACCCTTCATAGGTTTCACTTTCCTACTCCATATATCTATGCAGTGTTTGCTATGTATGTGAATTCTTCTGCCTCTGTGTTAGTGAACAATCTCATTTCAGACCGATTTTCTATTAATAATGGAACACATCAGGGTTGCCCACTTTCCCCCTTATTATTTGTCCTCGTAATGGAAACTCTATTACAAGCCTTGAGGCAAGAGGAGGGCATCATCGGACTTAAAATTGGATTACAGGAATACAAGTTAGCAGCCTTTGCTGATGACCTTCTAATTCTTACCACCAATCCTACCAAATCTATGCCAATAATAACCTCCCTCCTACAAAAATTTGGTTCCCTTTCCAACTTCAAAATAAACCCACAAAAATCCCAGATTTTACATTTAGGCCTTCCCACCAAACTTATAAAAGATCTCCAAAGAGACTGGTCATCCCGACACTTAGCGGCCATCGTTGCTCAGTTGGACTCCCTGGATCTTCCTTACCTTTCTTGGTTCGGTAGGAAGAATATGGTGATGTCCCTGGTGATCCCCTGACTTACTTATCTCCTTCAAGTCCTCCCTATTGCTATTCCGAGATCTTTCTTTAGATCTTTAAACTCCTACATCCGCCATTTTATTTGGCAGAAAAGGAGACCTAGACTCTCTTTCTCAACCTTAACTAAGCCCAGACATCTAGGTGGCATAGGCCTACCGGATCCTGAACTATATATGAAAGCTATCCACCTAAGTAGGGTGGTAGATTGGCTCAGACCTTCTACCCACAAGCAATTGCTTTCAATAGAGTCTGCGTTTCTTCCTAATTCCTTTAGGGCTCTTTTGTTGGCGGACAGACACCCCCGCTAGCTCTTCTATTCCAAACCCTATTATTCGCTCCACCTTAAAAGTGTGGGGGTGGTTCTCCTCCAATCATCGAGCCTTGATCCTACCCTCACCCCTCTTTCAAGTCAGAGACATCATATCCCTCGCCCCCAAGGAAATAAGAGATTCATGTCCCTCAGGAATCAAATACTCTTAACAACTGAATTACTAGACGCTGATAGGTGCGTCCCACCAGAAGAACTCACTTTAATATCCCTAGCCCTCATGTTTTACTCCTTAACTTTCTCAAAAAAGAGATTGCTTTCTGAACTAAAACATTGAGTGCTGGATCTCCCCGACAAAAAATACCAAATTTAGCAAAAAAAATTCAATTCTCTACTTCTATAATACATAGTAATACCTCCAAAAATAGTTATTACTTTACATTCCCCATACTGTATGTCTACTTCATGTTTGGATCATTTTGGGAATGATATTTTATTTTTTGGGGATGTTACAAGGCTTAGAAGTTTAAAAGCAAATATTGAAATTTTTCATAAATTAAAAAAAAAAAAAATTTTTAGGGACCAGTTCAGGTCTAAAGTCACTTTGCGAGGCTTACATAATAGAAACCACCCAAAAATGACCCCATTCTAGCAACTACCCCCCTCAAGGTATTCAAAACTGATTTTACAAACTTTGTTAACCCTTTAGGTGTTCCACAAGAATTAATGGAATATAGAGATACAATTTCAAAATTTCACTTTTTTGGCAGATTTTCCATTTTAATATTTTTTTTACTTTTACAGAGCAAGGGTTAACAGCCAAACAAAACTCAATTTATATGGCCCTGATTCTGTAGTTTACAGAAACACCCCATATTTGGTCGTAAACTACTGTACGGGCACACAGCAGGGCGCAGAAGGAAAGGAATGCCATACGGTTTTTGGAAGGCAGGTTTTGCTGGACTGTTTTTTTTTACACCATGTCCCATTTGAAGCCCCCCTGATGCACCCTTAGAGTAGAAACTCCATAAAAGTGACCCCATCTAAGAAACTACACCCCTCGGGGTATTCAAAACTGATTTTACAAACTTTGTTAACTCTTTTGGTGTTCCACAAGAATTAATGGAAAATAGAGATACAATTTCAAATTTTCACTTTTTTGTCATATTTTCCATTTTAATATTTTTTTTAATTTTACAAAGCAAGTGTTAACAGCCAAACAAAACTCAATATTTATGGCCCTGATTCTGTAGTTTACAGAAACACCACATATGTGGTCGTAAACTACTGTATGGGCACACAGCAGGGCGCAGAAGGAAAGGAATGCCATACGGTTTTTGGAAAGCAGATTTTGCTGGACTGTTTTTTTTGACACCATGTCCCATTTGTAAGGTGACCAAAAAAATTGTTTATTTAGAACAGTTTTTATTTTTTATTTTTTACGGTGTTCATCTGAGGGGTTAGGTCATGTGATATGTTTATAGAGCCGGTCGATACGGACGCGTTGATACCTAATATGTATACTTTTTTTTTATTTGGGGAAAATGACGTTTTAGTTTATTTTTACTTGAAACTTTAATTTTTTGGGGGGAAAACTTTATTTTTTCAACTTTTTTTCACTTTATTTTTTGTCCCACTTTGGGACTTGAACTTTTGGGGGTCTAATCCTTTACAATGCATTCCTATACTGCAGTATTGTAATGCATTGGCTGTATGAGTAATACAGTGAGTATTACTCATACAGCTTCCGGCCTGTGAGATCCAGGGGGCTGGATCTCACAGGCTTGTCACCGGAAGGCAGCGCGATGCCTTCCTTAGGCATTGCACTGCCTTCCATGCCATCGGGTCCCCCCTACAGCCGCATGAGGACCCGATGGCACCGCCCGCCGCCGCCGCAATAGGTAAAAGCCGCAAACCGCAGGTCTGAATTGACCTGCAGTTTGCGGCGATCGCCGACATGGGGGCATCACGGGACCCCCCCGGGCATTTAGCTGAGGTGCCTGCTCAATCATTTGAGCAGGTACCGGCTTCCGATCACCGCCCGCCGTGCTGCGGTGATCAGAAATACACAGGGAGTACAGGTACGCCCTGTGACCTTAAGTACCAGGACATAAGGGCGTACCTGTATGCCCTGTGTCCTGAAGAGGTTAATAGGTGAACCTAAATGGGATTTCAAGTGATTTAGCATTGACAGTGGAAAGCATAGTGAAGGACCAAAGACCCGCCATTCTCACGGAGTCCATTTTTTTCCCCATTCTACCCAAAAAATGTTTTTAACATTTTTAATGCATAACATAGTACATGAAATTATGTAATGAAAAAGTGCAACGAGTCTCACAAAAGAAAAAAGTAAACCCCCATACAGTTATGTTTTCAGAAAAATAAAGTTATGGCTCGTGTAAGGAAGAAAGGAAAATGTCAAAATAAAAACTATGCCAGGAAGGGATTAAGACCTGACATTGGTCTGGTGCCTCAGGGGTTAATGAATAAGTGATCAGTGAAGTTCATTATGCATGGAGATTATCCATTCTGCACCTGCAGCATCTTCTAAATTTCACCTTCCTGTCAATCTTCATCAGAGACCAAGAGTCTTCAAAGTGTCCTTCTATCTCCTCCGTGAGCATCTTCAGTCTCACCATCCCTCATGATGTCATTAACCTGAAGCCTCCAATGTGGGAACCGACTTGACCTTAATACAAATAAAGTTTCTCCAAATCGTTTCTTATTCCGTTTGAAGGTTTAATGAACACATTTGCATAATAAAACAGTTATACAATTTACTATATGAATGGGCGACGGTGCAAATTTTTATCTCATGACCAGAAGAGTGAGGATCCACCATTGCTGTGAGCCATACTTAGCAGGTAGAATGATGAGAAGAATTTTTCAGGCCACTGTTACATTTGACTCCCCACTTACTCACCGAAGATAACAAACTCAAGTCAACGCAAGTCTACTGGACGTATCCACCTGTGCTACAGTGTATTTTACTTGGATACTACTTAAAGGTTAATGACCTGACAGAGCCTACTGCTTCATTGAACAAAGCTACACAACCTCCATGTAGTGCTGTAAAGGCTATGTGTATGGAGAGATTATCCCCGAGACCCAATGCTTCCTTACACTCCATACATAAAGAAACTAATGGAACAGTGTCAATGGCTGGTTGTATGTGTATGATCATTAAGACATCTAGAAAGATGCCTTCATAACAGTATGCCAGCCATAGATACCCCTTTCCACCACCAGTGGTGGCCATGTCTGTCTACAAGGTTCTGTAATTTAATGGCTTTCTAGTAGTCACAGACCGGCAGTAGTTTGGTACATTGAATCAAGTATTTAGTTCTCGAGTGTCATTGTATGGTGAGGAATGAGGAATGAAGGGTCCAAACAATTAACAATAGCCCCAGATCTTTATTATTTTATCAGAAAACATAGTAGTTTGCAGTATACTGTGTATTAGTAGTGTTGATCGTGAATATTCTAATCGCAAATTTTTATCGCAAATATTTGCACTTCGAGAGTTCGCGAAGATGTAGAGTATAGTGCTATATATTCGTAATCGCGAACATTCTAAATTTTTTTCCCATCAGTAACCTCTCTTCTTGCTTGTGGGCCAATGAGAAGGCTGCAATGTCTTTGTCAGCGCTTAGCAACATCCCTAGCAACTAATAGTAAAGTTGCCTACCCCTTACTACAAACCGGATTCCAAAAAAGTTGGGACACTAAACAAATTGTGAATAAAACCTGAATGCAATGATGTGGAGATGGCAAATGTCAATATTTTATTTGTAATAGAACGTAGATGACAGATAAAACATTTAATCCGAGTAAATGTATCATTTTAAAGGAAAAATACGTTGATTCCAATTTTCACGGTGTCAACAAATCCCCAAAAAGTTGGGACAAGTAGCAATAAGAGGCTGGAAAAAGTAAATTTGAGCATAACGAAGAGCTGGAAGACCAATTAACACTAATTAGGTCAATTGGCAACATGATTGGGTATAAAAAGAGCTTCTCAGAGTGGCAGTGTCTCTCAGAAGCCAAGATGGGTGGAGGATCACCAATTCCCACAATGTTGCGCAGAAAGATAGTGGAGCAATATCAGAAAGGTGTTACCCAGCGAAAAATTGCAAAGACTTTGCATCTATCATCATCAACTGTGCATAACATCATCCGAAGATTCAGAGAATCTGGAACAATCTCTGTGCGTAAGGGTCAAGGCCGTAAAACCATACTGGAAGCCCGTGATCTCCGGGCCCTTAAACGACACTGCACCACAAACAGGAATGCTACTGTAAAGGAAATCCCAGAATGGGCTCAGGAATACTTCCAGAAACCATTGTCAGTGAACACAATCCACCGTGCCATCCACCGTTGCCAGCTGAAACTCTACAGTGTAAAGAAGAAGCCATTTCTAAGCAAGATCCACAAGCTCAGGCGTTTTCACTGGGCCAGGGATCATTTAAAATGGAGTGTGGCAAAATGGAAGACTGTTCTGTGGTCAGACGAGTCACGATTCGAAGTTCTTTTTGGAAATCTGGGACACCATGTCATCTGGACCAAAGAGGACAAGGACAACCCAAGTTGTTATCAACGCTCAGTTCAGAAGCCTGCATCTCTGATGGTATGGGGTTGCATGAGTGCGTGTGGCATGGGCAGCTTGCATGTCTGGAAAGGCACCATCAATGCAGAAAAATATATTCAGGTTCTAGAACAACATCTGCTCCCATCCAGACGTCACCTCTTTCAGGGGAGACCCTGCATTTTTCAACAAGATAATGCCAGACCACATTCTGCATCAATCACAACATCATGGCTGCGTAGGAGAAGGATCCGGGTACTGAAATGGCCAGTCTGCAGTCCAGATCTTTCACCTATAGAGAACATTTGGCGCATCATAAAGAGGAAAGTGCAACAAAGAAGGCCCAAGACGATTGAACAGTTAGAGGCCTGTATTAGACAAGAATGGGAGAGCATTCCTATTTCTAAACTTGAGAAACTGGTCTCCTCGGTCCCCAGACGTCTGTTGAGTGTTGTAAGAAGAAGGGGAGATGCCACACAGTGGTGAAAATGGCCTTGTCCCAACTTTTTGGGGATTTGTTGACACCATGAAATTCTGATTCAACATATTTTTCCCTTTTTAAAATGGTACATTTTCTCAGTTTAAACTTTTGCTCCGTGATTTATGTTCTATTCTGAATAAAATATTAGAAGTTGGCACCTCCACATCATTGCATTCAGTTTTTATTCACGATTTGTATAGTGTCCCAACTTTTTTGGAATCCGGTTTGTATATAAGAACCTCCCCAGCAGTCATTTTCTGCTGTTTTTTGCAGTTCTGGGAGAGAAAGCAGTGACATTGCTGTGCTCTGTGCTTTGCTGTGTAATTACATTAGATAGTTACTTAGCTCATATATATATAAAACAGATAGTGGGAGATATAGTTATATAGGTTATATATAGGGATGAGCGAACCCGAACTGTATAGTTTTGGGGTGTCCGTGACACGGACCCGAACCCGAACATTTTCGTAAAAGTCCGGGTTCGGGTTCGGTGTTCGGCGCTTTCTTGGCGCTTTTTGAAAGGCTGCAAAGCAGCCAATCAACAAGCGTCATACTACTTGCCCCAAGAGGCCATCACAGCCTTGCCTACTATTGGCATGGCTGTGATTGGCCAGTGCAGCATGTGACCCAGCCTCTATATAAGCTTGGGTCACGTAGCGCTGCACGTCACTCTGCTATGATCAGTGTAGGGAGAGGTTGCAGCTGCGACGTTAGGGCGAGATTAGGCAGATTAACTCCTCCAAAAGACTTCATTCAGTGATCGATCTCCAGCTGTGGATCATTGAAGTGCTGATATTGAATTGCTCACTTTTTTGAGGCTGCCCAGAGCGTTTTTATATCACTTTTTTCTGGGGTGATCGGCGGCCATTTTGTGGCTTGTGGTGCACCAGCACAAGCTACCACCAAGTGTATTTAACCATCAATAGTGTGGTTATTTTTTGGCCATATACTACATCAGCTGCAGGCTGAGCCTGTGTCACCCAAGTGCATTTAACCATCAACAGTCTGGTTATTTTTTGCCCATATACTACATCAGGGGCAAGTTGAGCCTGTCACCCAGCGCCTAAAAAATAGGCCTGACATTTCTATTCCTCCAAATCAGTACAGTTTTAGCTGGTCAAGTTATTTGTAGTGACCGTAAAAGCACAGTTTTTGTTCTGGGTTGAAAAACTATTCCCAAATTTGCCATTCTCAAAATTAGTGGTTTCTGCTGTATCAGGCCTACTTTAAATCTATCCCAAAAAGGATATCTTAGATTCAAGGTGCTGATAGTGTCATTCTGAAAAACTTAACACACACGCTACCGTGCAGATAGAAGTCTAATTCTGTGATTAAAGGTATATCTGTCACACAGCGCGTAAAAAATAGGCCTGACATTTTTATTCAGCTAAATCTGTCATTACTGGTGTGCCTGTATTAGTGTAATACGGTACCTAAATAGATAGCCAGACAGTGTTAGGTGTCTGTAAAAAAAGGCCTGAATTTTAATTCAATACATTGGCCCGAATAATATTTTTCTTATTGTGGTGAACGGTAACAATGAGGAAAACATCTAGTAAGGGACGCGGACGTGGACATGGTCGTGGTGGTGTTAGTGGACCCTCTGGTGCTGGGAGAGGACGTGGCCGTTCTGCCACAGCCACACGTCCTAGTGTACCAACTACCTCAGGTCCCAGTAGCCGCCAGAATTTACAGGGATATTTGGTGGGGCCCAATGCCGTTCTAAGGATGGTAAGGCCTGAGCAGGTACAGGCATTAGTCAATTGGGTGGCCGACAGTGGATCCAGCACGTTCACATTATCTCCCACCCAGTCTTCTGCAGAAAGCGCACAGATGGCGCATGAAAACCAAGCCCATCAGTCTGTCACATCACCCCCATGCATATCAGGGAAACTGTCTGAGCCTCAAGTTATGCAGCAGTCTCTTATGCTGTTTGAAGACTCTGCTGCCAGGGTTTCCCAAGGGCATCCACCTAGCCCTTCCCCAGGGGTGGAAGAGATAGAATGCACTAACGCACAACCACTTATGTTTCCTGATGATGATGACATGGGAATACCACCTCAGCACGTCTCTGATGATGACGAAACACAGGTGCCAACTGCTGCGTCTTTCTGCAGTGTGCAGACTGAACAGGAGGTCAGGGATCAAGACTGGGTGGAAGACGATGCAGGGGACGATGAGGTCCTAGACCCCACATGGAATGAAGGTCGTGCCACTGACTTTCACAGTTCAGAGGAAGAGGCAGTGGTGAGACCGAGCCAACAGCGTAGCAAAAGAGGGAGCAGTGGGCAAAATCAGAACACCCGCCGCCAAGAGACTCCGCCTGCTACTGACCGCCGCCATCTGGGACCGAGCACCCCAAAGGCAGCTTCAAGGAGTTCCCTGGCATGGCACTTCTTCAAACAATGTGCTGACGACAAGACCCGAGTGGTTTGCACGCTGTGCCATCAGAGCCTGAAGCGAGGCATTAACGTTCTGAACCTTAGCACAACCTGCATGACCAGGCACCTGCATGCAAAGCATGAACTGCAGTGGAGTAAACACCTTAAAAACAAAGAAGTCACTCAGGCTCCCCCTGCTACCTCTTCTGCTGCTGCCGCCTCGGCCTCTTCTGCTGCTGCCGCCGCCTCGGCCTCTTTCTCCGCCTCTGGAGGAACGTTGGCACCTGCTGCCCAGCAAACATGGGGTGTACCACCAACACCTCCACCTGCGTCACCAAGCATCTCAACCATGTCACACGGCAGCGTTCAGCTCTCCATCTCACAAACATTTGAGAGAAAGCGTAAATTCCCAGCTAGCCACCCTCGATCCCTGGCCCTGAATGCCAGCATTTCTAAACTACTGGCCTATGAAATGCTGTCATTTAGGCTGGTGGACACAGACAGCTTCAAGCAGCTCATGTCGCTTGCTGTCCCACAGTATGTTGTTCCCAGCCGCCACTACTTCTCCAAGAGAGCCGTGCCTTCCCTGCACAACCAAGTGTCCGATAAAATCAAGTGTGCACTGCGCAACGCCATCTGTGGCAAGGTCCACCTAACCACAGATACGTGGACCAGTAAGCACGGCCAGGGACGCTATATCTCCCTAACTGCACACTGGGTAAATGTAGTGGCGGCTGGGCCCCAGGCGGAGAGCTGTTTGGCGCACGTCCTTCTGCCGCCAAGGATCGCAGGGCAACATTCTTTGCCTCCTGTCTCCTCCTCCTCCTACTCAGCTTCCTCCTCCTCTTCTTCCACCTGCTCATCCAGTCAGCCACACACCTTCACCACCAACTTCAGCACAGCACAGGGTAAACGTCAGCAGGCCATTCTGAAACTCATATGTTTGGGGGACAGGCCCCACACCGCACAGGAGTTGTGGCGGGGTATAGAACAACAGACCGACGAGTGGTTGCTGCCGGTGAGCCTCAAGCCCGGCCTGGTGGTGTGCGATAATGGGCGAAATCTCGTTGCAGCTCTGGGACTAGCCGGTTTGACGCACATCCCTTGCCTGGCGCATGTGCTGAATTTGGTGGTGCAGAAGTTCATTCGCAACTACCCCGACATGTCAGAGCTGCTGCATAAAGTGCGGGCCGTCTGTTCGCGCTTCCGGCGTTCACACCCTGCCGCTGCTCGCCTGTCTGCGCTACAGCGTAACTTCGGCCTTCCCGCTCACCACCTCATATGCGACGTACCCACCAGGTGGAACTCCACCTTGCACATGC
This sequence comes from Bufo bufo, assembly GCF_905171765.1. NCBI lineage: Eukaryota > Metazoa > Chordata > Amphibia > Anura > Bufonidae > Bufo > Bufo bufo. The sequence goes on along the minus strand of NC_053392.1, from coordinate 622,888,098 downwards.
TGGACAGACTGTGCAAGCAGCAGCAGGCCATAGTGGAGTTTCAGCTGCAGCACGCACGGGTCAGTCGCACTGCGGATCAGCCCCACTTCACCACGAATGACTGGGCCTCCATGTGAGACCTGTGTGCCCTGTTGCGCTGTTTCGAGTACTCCACCAACATGGCCAGTGGCGATGACGCTGTTATCGGCGTTACAATACCACTTCTATGTCTCCTTGAGAAAACACTTAGGGCAATGATGGAAGAGGAGGTGGCCCAGGAGGAGGAGGAGGAAGAGGGGTCATTTTTAGCACTTTCAGGCCAGTCTCTTCGAAGTGACTCAGAGGGAGATTTTTTGCAACTGCAGAGGCCAGGTACAAATGTGGCCAGACAAGGCCCACTACTGGTGGACGAGGAGGACGAGGATGAGGAGGAGGTGGAGGAGGATGAGGATGAAGCATGTTCACAGCGGGGTGGCACCTAAAGCAGCTCGGGCCCATCACTGGTGCGTGGCTGGGGGGAAACACAGGACGATGACGATACGCCTCCCACAGAGGACAGCTTGTCCTTACCTCTGGGCAGCCTGGCACACATGAGCGACTACATGCTGCAGTGCCTGCGCAACGACAGCAGAGTTGCCCACATTTTAACGTGTGCGGACAACTGGGTTGCCACCCTGCTGGATCCCCGGTACAAAGACAATGTGCCCACCTTACTTCCTACACTGGAGCGTGATAGGAAGATGCGCGAGTACAAGCGCACGTTGGTAGACGCGCTACTGAGAGCATTCCCAAATGTCACAGGGGAACCAGTGGAAGCCCAAGGCGAAGGCAGAGGAGGAGCTAGAGGTCGCCAACGCAGCTGTGTCACGGCCAGCTCCTCTGAGGGCAGGGTTAGCATGGCAGAGATGTGGAAAAGTTTTGTCACCACGCCACAGCTAACTGCACCACCACCTGATACGGAACGTGTTAGCAGGAGGCAACATTTCACTAACATGGTGGAACAGTACCTGTGCACACCCCTCCACGTACTGACTGATGGTTCGGCCCCATTCAACTTCTGGGTCTCCAAATTGTCCACGTGGCCAGAGCTAGCCTTTTATGCCTTGGAGGTGCTGGCCTGCCCGGCGGCCAGCGTTTTGTCTGAACGTGTATTCAGCACGGCAGGGGGCGTCATTACAGACAAACGCAGCCGCCTGTCTACAGCCAATGTGGACAAGCTGACGTTCATAAAAATGAACCAGGCATGGATCCCACAGGACCTGTCCATCCCTTGTGCAGATTAGATATTAACTACCGCCCCTTAACAATATATTATTCTACTCCAGGGCACTTCCTCATTCAATACTATTTTTATTTTCATTTTTACCATTATATTGCGGGGCAACCCAAAGTTGAATGAACCTCTCCTCTGTCTGGGTGCCTGGGCCTAAATGTGTGACAGTGGCCTGTTCCAGTGGTGGGTGACGTGAAGCCTGATTCTCTGCTATGACATGAAGACTTATTCTGTGCTGACATGAAGCCAGATTCTCTGTTACGGGACCTCTCTCCTCTGTCTGGGTGCCAGGGCCTAAATGTGTGACAGTGGCCTCTTCCAGTGGTGGGTGACGTGAAGCCTGATTCTCTGCTATGACATGAAGACTGATTCTCTGCTGACATGAAGCCAGATTCTCTGCTATGGCATGAAGAGACTGATTCTCTGCTGACATGAAGCCAGATTCTCTGCTATGGCATGAAGAGACTGATTCTCTGCTGACGTGAATCCAGATTCTCTGCTATGGGACCTCTGTCCAATTGATATTGGTTAATTTTAATTTTTTTAATTTTAATTTTAATTCATTTCCCTATCCACATTTGTTTGCAGGGGATTTACCTACATGTTGCTGCCTTTTGCAGCCCTCTAGCTCTTTCCTGGGCTGTTTTACAGCCTTTTTAGTGCCGAAAAGTTTGGGTCCCCATTGACTTCAATGGGGTTCGGGACGAAGTTCGGGTCGGGTTCGGATCCCGAACCCGAACATTTCCGGGAAGTTCGGCCGAACTTCTCGAACCCGAACATCCAGGTGTTCGCTCAACTCTAGTTATATAGTGATTAGTGTAGCTGATAGGTTCCAGTGCAGGGTGTTAGGTAGTGTGATAGGGATTACTGTGCTGTGCATTTTCTCCAGTCTCAGAAAACTTCTAGCAGCTTGAAAAATGTAGCAAAAGTGAGCCACGCCTGTATTGCTTGCGCAATACGCACATATTACATTGCCGATTTTCGCACTCAAGAAAATAATGACTGGAGATTCCGAATTGTAGAATTTTGCGAATTTAGCTAATTTATCGCAAAATATTGCGAAAACGAATATTGCCCATGCTGCTCATCACTATATATTAGACAAGAGCATTAGTTTCATTGCGCCAGAAAATTATATTCAATTAATATATCCCTTAGGCCATGGCTTTATACTGCTTTAACTACTGCTTGGCAATGAGCATGCTTTTGAATTGCAGTTTAGGAGGCCCCTTGTGTGAGGTTATTCAGTCGCCGTTGTTATGGCAGAACTGGTTATGATTCTAGTGTATAGACTTTTCAATTCCAGCATTTAGAGGTGATAATAGCGGAAATAGTGTGGGACAGGTGAGAGGACAGTCGCTAGGGTGGCCACTGGCTTCAACCTAGAAAGCCGGACCTCACCGGCCACAACCCCAAACCTCACTCACAATGCCCCAAACCATACCTCCAAACCATGTGAAGCCACACCCCAGCATCAGTGAAGCCACGCCCCCAGCATCGGACGCAGAAACACGGGGGAGGAGAGGGAAGAACTTTGTGAATGGAAGGTGAGTGGGGGCAGCCGGGGTGCTTCTCTCCCCCTCAGTCAGCCACAGTCAGCCACAGGAAGCTTCGATCAGTTTCTGCAGCTACACCGTCGAGGTGTCACCATGTGCTGCTGCTCTTTGGAAGGGATTGTAAGGCGTGGTGCACCCCAATGGGAAATAATTCCAGAGAGTCGGGGTCTGCAATAACCAGGGTGCTTCTTTACTGAAAGAATCTCTAATAATAAAAGCCCTGTGTGCGTGCACTGTGTCTGTATGTGTGTCACCAGTTTTGCACTGGGCATGCGCAGCAGGGCGTCCAATCAGGACACAGTGCTCCACACACACACACACAGTGTTCCATAACAGTTTAACCTCTTCTATGCCGCGGTCCTTCGGGACCGCTGTCTGGAAGGGGCTAACCATCGGGCCGCTGCTCTGCCCTGGCAGTGGTCCGATGCTTGTAGAGTTAAGCTCCCTCCCCACTGTGTGCGGCTGCCGCTGGCCACCAATGAGAACAGAGAGGAGTAGAAGGGAGGGACTGTGGCCACTGCGTCACCTATGAATATAGTTAATGCTTGAATACAAACGTAGCCTGCGTGTACCGGCCATATCCCCAACCAGGCCTCTATGTCACTGCAATCCGCCACAATTAACCCTTCAAGTCCTGAGGGGTTAATTGCAGAGGATCGCAGCGCGCAGTCATGGAGGCTAGGTATGGCATATGGCCGGCACATGCAGGCTACGTTTGTATTCAAGCATTACCTATATTCATTGGTGGTGCAGGAGCCACAATCTCTCCCTTCTACTCCCCCTCTTCTCATTATTATATTAATTGAGGTCCCCGCCCCCCTGCAGTGTGCCAACCCCCCACAGTATTAAATCATTGGTGGCAGTGGCCCCAGGGTCCCCCCTCTCCTCACCCATTGGTGGCTCAGTGGTAACTTCTGATCAGAGCCCTAGAAGATTAATCCTGGGCTCTGATCGGTTCCCATGGCAGCCAGGACGCTGCTGAAGCCCTGGCTGCCATGGTGATCTCCCTGCTGCCGTGTGCAGAAAGCACAGGGCAGCAGGGAGAGTGTAAAGCTCTATTTACCCTAATAGAGCTCTATTAGAGTGAATAGGACAAGGGTTCTAGCCCTTAAGGGAGCTAATAGTTAGTAAATAAAAAGAAATAAAAGTTTTAACCCCCCCTAAATATTGAAAATAATATATATCGTTATCGCACATGCTTCAAATTATATCGCAATATTGATTTAAGCCATATCGCCCAGCCTTAACTCCTTAAGGACCGGGCTCATTTTCACCTTAAGGACCAGGCCATTTTTTGCAAATCTGACCAGTGTCAATTTATGTGGTGATAACTATAAAACGCTTTGACTTATCCAGGCCATTCTGAGATTGTTTTTTCGTCACATATTGTACTTCATGACACTGGTAAAATAGAGTAAGAAAAAATTCATTTTAATTTATAAAAAACTACCAAATTTGCCAAAATTTGGTAAAAATTTGCAAATTTTCAAGTTTCAATTTCTCTACTTCCATAATACATAGTAATACCTACAAAAAGTTATTACTTTACATTCCCCATATGTCTACTTCATGTTTGGATCATTTTGGGAATGACATTTTATTTTTTGGGGATGTTACAAGGATTAGAAGTTTAGAAGCAAATCTTTAAATTTTTCCGGAATTTTCAAAAACCCACTTTTTAAGGATCAGTTCAGGTCTGAAGAAACTACACCCCTTAAGATATTCAAAACTGATTTTACAAACTTTGTTAATCCTTTAGGTGTTCCACAAGAATTAATGGAAAATAGAGATACAATTTCAAAATTTCACTTTTTTGGCAGATTTTCCATTTTAATATTTTTTTTCCAGTTACAAAGCAAGGGTTAACAGCCAAACAAAACTCAATATTTATGGCTCTGATTCTGTAGTTTACAGAAACACCCCATATGTGGTCGCAAACTGCTGTACGGGCACACGGCAGGGCGCAGAAGGAAAGGAATGCCATACGGTTTTTGGAAAGCAGATTTTGCTGGACTGTTTTTTTGACACCATGTCCCATTTGAAGCCCCCCTGATGCACCCCTAGAGTAGAAACTCCAAAAAATGGACCCTATTTTAGAAACTACGGGATAGGGTGGCAGTTTTGTTGGTACTAGTTTAGGGTACAAATGATTTTTGGTTGCTCTATGTTATGGAACGCCTAGCACCCCGACCGGGTACCTCTGTCGATAGGTGCTCCTAGTGCTTCCAGAGGACTCCAAGCACTCCACTTGACACCATCAGCACTGCAGACCCCACGAACCGCTGAAGCTTGGTGGAGGTCTCGCCGTCTCCTACCCACCCTGGACCTACGACAAGGCTCCAGGCTCCAGTGGGTGAACCTCTCCTAAATGCAGAGACAGGAACCAGGAACAAGCTCTTACAAGAGCTTATACTCAGGGGAGTATTGTGATATAGCAATCCCCAAGAGTGTAGTAGTTATCCCATTCCCCAAACATGAGCCAAAACTTCATGAAGGTATAAAAACAGGAACTCTCTTTATTTTAACACAAGCATTGATTTATACACATCTTCCAACAAGGTTACCACCCACAGGGTTTTGTAAAAACAGCCAATCACATGTATTTACAGTATTCAAACCTTCCCAGCAATTGTACACAAAATCCCCTTCCCTCTGTCTGTAATGCAATAAACAAAATACAATGAGCATTGTCTGAGACGCAATTAACTAACACAATGAGCATTGTCTGAGACGCAATCCACAAAATACAATTACCAAACGTAATGGACTAACTTAATCACTCACAGACAGAAAACTCACATTTTTTCCAAAACACAGAAAACACCTCAAAACCCCACACATCCCCATAATGTAAACATCCATGGATAGCTCTGATCTGGGTGAACAACATATCCAAAAATCACCCAGATCCGAGCAGGGGTTCCCGAATTCCATGGAAGTCACATTTGGCCGGCCGCAAGCATGGCTTTCCTGCTCAAAACAGTTCCACAGATTTAAGCTGTGCGGCCGGTCTGTCTTCTTCTTCAAAGATAGTATGGGCCATATTCCTGGGGCAAGAGGCTAGTAGCCAGGCCCCTCCAAAACCCAGTGGCGAGGTTGGTTTCGCCACACTCTATATTACACTTTTTGTGAGGCAAGGTAACAAGAAATAGCTGTTTTGGCACCGTTTCTATTTTTTGTTATTTACAAAATTCATCTGACAGGTTAGATCATGTGGTATTTTTATAGACCAGGTTGTCACGGACACGGCGATACCTAATATGTATACTTTTTTTTTATTTATGTAAGTTTTACACAATGATTTCATTTTTTAAACCAAAAAAAATCATGTTTTAGTGTTTCCATAGTCTGAGAGCCATAGTTTTTTTTTGTTTTTGGGCGATTATCTTGGGTAGGGTATGATTTTTGCGGGATGAGATGATGGTTTGATTGGCACTATTTTGGGGTGCGTATGACTTTTTGATCGCTTGCTATTACACTTTTTGTGATGTAAGGTGACAAAAAATGGCTTTATTTGCACCGGTTTTTTTTTTAGGGGTATTCACCTGAGGGGTTAGGTCATGTGATATTTTTATAGAGCAAGTTTTTACGGACGTGGCGATACCTAATATGTATACTTTTTTTTATTTATGTAAGTTTTACACAATAATATCATCTTTGAAACAAAAAAAAATCATGTTTTAGTGCCTCCATATTCTGAGAGCCATAGTTTTTCAGTTTTTCGGCGATTATCTTAGGTATGGTCTCATTTTTTGCGGGATGAGTTGACGGTTTTATTGGTACTATTTTGGTAGGCATACGCCTTTTTGATCGCTTGCTGTTGTACTTTTTGTGATGTATGGTGACCAAAAAATTGTTTATTTAGCACAGTTTTTATTTTTATTTTTTTATGGTGTTCATCTGAGGGTTTAGTTCATGTGATATGTTTATAGATCCGGTCGATACGGACGCGGCGATACCTAATATGTACCTATGTTTTTTTCCCCCCTATTTTTTACCATTTTTTGAAAACTTTATTTGGGTAAAATTATGTTTTTGTTTATTTTTACTTGAAACTTTTAATTTTTGGGGCGGAAAACTTTATTTCTTCAACTTTTTTTTCACTTAATTTTTTGTCCCACTGTGGGACTTCAACTTTTGGGTGTCTAATCCCTTTTACAATGCATTCCAATACTTCTGTATTGGAATGCATTGGCTGTATAAGTAATACAGTGCGTATTACTCATACAGCTTCCGTCCTGTGAGATCCAGGGGGCTGGATCTCACAGGCTCGTCACTGGAAGGCAGCGCCGATGCCTAAGGAAGAAATCGTGCTGCCTTCTAAGCCATTGGGTCCCCCCTACCGCTGCTCGCCGCCACAACATGTATATTGTGTACTGCAGTGTATTGTAAGCCATCAGACCCACTGGATCTTTAAGAACCAAGTGGGTCTGGGTCCAAAAAAAAATAAAAAAAGTTAAAAAAAAGTTAAAAAAAAAATACAAAATAAATTAAAAAGGCCTTCCTATATACACACATATTGGCCTAAAATGTAATAAATAAAAAACACTAAACATGTTTGGTATCGCCACATCTGTAAGGACCGGATCTATGCAAGGATCATGTTACTTTTACCGCATGTTGAACACCATAAATAAAAAATAGAAAAACTTTGATGAAATTGCAATTTTGCCCAACGCACTTCCCAACAAATGGTATAAAAAGTTATAGAAAAAAGTCATATGTATCAATAATTAGCACCAATCAAACCGTGACCTCATCCCACAAAAAATGAGCCCCGTCCAAAAAATAAAAAAAATTTGGCTTTCAGAAAACGGAGACACAAAAACATGATTTTTTTTTTCAAACATACTTTTATTGAATAAAATAAAGTTAGAAAAATGCACATATTAGGTATCGTCATGTCCATAATGACCTGCTCTATAAAAATAGCATGTGATCCAAACCATCTGGTGAACACCATAAAAATATATATATATATATATATATATTTTTTATCACCTTACATCACAAAAAGTATAATACCAAGCAATCAAAAAGTCATATGTGCCCCATATTGGTACAAATTAAACTGTCATCTCATCCCGCAAAAAATGAGACCCTACCTAAGACCAAAAATAAAAAAAATATGGCTTTTTAGAACATGGGAACACAAAAACATGATATTGTGTAAAATAAATTAAAAAAATGCACATATTAGGCATCGCTGTGTCCGTAACAACCTGCTCTATAACAATAGTATGTGATCTAACCCGTCTGGTAAACGCTGTAAAAAAAAAAAAAAAGCCCCAAAAAAAATTTTTTGATCACCTTTAGGCCTCATGCAGACGACCGTAGTTATGGTCCGCATCCGAGCCGCAGTTTTTGCGTCTTGGATGCAGACCCATTCACTTCAATGGGGCCGCAAAAGATGCGGACAGCACTCCGTGTCCTGTCCGCATCCGTTGCTCCATTCCGAGGCCCCGCAAAAAAAATATGGCATGTCCGATTCTTGTCCGTTTTGCAGACAAGAATAAGCATGTCTACAATGGGCTGCCCGTTCCGTTCCGCAAATTGCGGAAAGCACACGGGCGGCTTCCATTTTTTTCAGATCCGCGGTTTGCATATGCATGAGGCCTTAGAGTTGAGCGGATACCTGGATGTTCGTGTTCGACGGGTTCGGCCGAACTTCGCAAAAAAGTTCGAGTTCGAGACCCAAACTTGCCCCTGAACACTAACCCCATTGAAGTTAATGGGGACCCGAACTTTTGAGTACTAAAATGGCTCTAAAAATGTCATGGAGAGGGCTAGAGGGCTGCAAATGGCAGTAAAATGTGGTTAAGAGCGTGGCAAGTGCTCTGCAAATAAATGTGGATAGGGAAATGACTTAAAATAACATAAAATACGTAAAAATAAAAAAATAAAATCTTGATCTAGGACAGTGATGGGCAAACTTTTTAGTCAACTGATCCAATTATCAACAAAACCGCGATTTAAATTTCTTTTAAGAGCCAAATTTTTTCCCTACCCGGGAACTTTCACTACCATCGTCACTCCCTGTTGTGACGCAGCACTTTCCGACGTTTGGAAGGAGGAGGTTCCTAATAGTGGGAGGAAATATGGGTGATATGAGATGTACACGCCCTCTCCAGCTTTGCTAGGTGAAATGGGGCCCTGGGGTGAAAAACAATAAGGGCCCCCCCAATGCACATTTCTCCAGTCCAAACAGAAACAAGGCGGCCGCGGCCCCATGGCACATTTCTCCAGCAGTGCCAGTGCCAGCACATGCACAGACATCTCTCTCATGAATCTGAAATGTCTGTGCATGTGCTGGCACTGCTGGAGAAATGTGCCATGGGTCCGCTGTGGTTCTGTTTGGACTGGAGAAATGTGCATTGGGGGGGGGGGGGGGAGTCATGAGAGAGATGTCTGTGCATGTGCTGGCACTGCTGGAGAAATGTGCCATGGGGCCGCCCTGGATCTGTCACATCTCTCTCATGACTCTGAGTCATTCGCCCCCCCAATTCACATTTCTCCAGTCCAGTCCAAACAGAACCAGGGCGGCCGCAGCCCCATGGCACATTTCTCCAGCAGTGCCAGTGCCAGCACATACACAGACATCTCTCTCATGACTCCCCCCCCCCCCAATCCAATGCACATTTCTCCAGTCCAGTCCAAAAAACAGAACCAGGGCGGGCTAGTTACAGTACACTGGCTGGCACTACTGGGACGGGTGAGATGGTGGGAATGGGATCCAGTAACTAAGTTGTTATAACTAACCAACCTACCTACCGGTAACTTTTGGAAGTTGGCTGCCTCCTGTCACAGTCCTTAAGCCCTCTGTGTGTGGGCGGCGGGCCACGGGCCTTTCTTGGCAGAGTCTGTGGGCTGTGGCTGGCTGCCGCTGGTTCTTCTTCTCTGCTCTGGGGGCGGAGCTGTGGCAACATCAGAGGCGGAATGCTCACTCACAGCCACTCCTCGTCGAGTCTCTTAAAGAGGCAGGCAGAGCGGGGCCCAGAGCGACCGCCGGCAGGGGGCCCCCTCCTTTCCATATTAGTCCAGACCGCGCCCCGCCCAGGACTCCATGCCCAGCTGCGCTTAGCGTAGCAGAGTTACAAATCTTAGCAGCGCCGCCACACAGGTCACCTGTAAGAGCCGCATTCAAGGGGCTAAAGAGCCACTTGTGGCTCGCGAGCCGCGGTTTGCCGACCACTGATCTAGGAGGACGAAGTCCATATGGAGTAGGAGGTTGAGGAGGCGGTGTAGGTGGAAGCAATTAATTCATGGTCACAATTTTTTTTTATTTGTCAACCAACAATGTAACTGCATTATTGACTGGTTGTATTGGACTGTCACAAATGCAGCAAAGGCTCTAAATGTAGTATCTAGGACAAAATGGGTGTTTTTAAAAAAAAAAAATGAATATAACTGCAGTATTTAAAGCTTGTATTTGACTGTCAGAAATGTAGCAAAGGCCCTAAAAAGTATTTTTGCGGACCCATAGACTTCAATAGGGCCATGTCCTAATTTTCACGGACAAGTATAGGACATGTATCATTTGTTTTGCGGAACCGTGGAATAGAAAAGGGCCCCATAGAAGTGAATGGGTCAGCATATAATCCGCAAAAAAACGGATCCGCATTTTTGCAGTTAGCATACGGCCGTCTGAATGAGCCCTAACAGATAGATTCTTTCCTATTCTCTCCCTGACAGCAGCAGCATCCTATCCCTACACTAGTAACAGCAGAGTGACGTGTGGCGCTATGTGACTCCAGCTTACATAGAGGCTGGGTCACATGCTGCACTGGCAAATCACAGCCTTGCCATTAGTAGGCATGGCTGTGATGGCCTCTAAGGACGCACGAGTTAAACGCTTGTTGATTAGCTGCTCTGCAGCCTTTCAAAAAGCGCCATTAACTCGCCGAACACCGAACTCGAACCCAAACTTTTACTGAAAAGTTCGGGTTCGGGTCCGGGCTCCAAAAATCCTGTAAAGTTCGGGTTCGCTCAACCCTAATTACCTTACATCACAAAAAAGTGATCCTACCTAAGACAATCGCCCAAACAAATTATGGCTTTCAGAAAATGGAAACACTAAAACATGATTTAAAAAATAAATAAAATTATTGTGTAAATCCAAAATAAAATAAAAAAATAGACTTCGTTACGACTTGCTCTATAAAAATATCACATCATCTACTCGGTCAGGTGAACATTGTAAAAAAAACTAATAAAAAAATATGAAAAAGTAATAAAAACTGTGCCAGAACAGCCATTTTTTGGTTACCTCGCCTCATAAAAAAAGAGTAATATATATATATATATACACACACACACAATGCACAAGTACCTCTAGCAAAAGTACCTCAAGCAGTTTGGAGTGCCACCATTTCTGTTAGTTAGTCACAGCCACCCTTTCTGTTTGTCAGTCACAGCACTATCAGCCATATAGAGAGGAGCCCATGTCAGCAGTCTGACCTACCAGTCGCTACCAGAAGTCGCAGCACCAGTTGTACAGCCACAGCCACTAGTCACAGTGCCAGCAGTGTCAGCCACCAGTCAGCGCCAGCCATCTTAACCTTCAGTCAGTGCCACCAGTCTCAGCCACCAGTCAGTGCCAGCAGTCTCAGCTACAGCCAGCACTCAGTGACAGCAGTCTCATCCACAGCCAGCACTCTGTGCCAGCAGTCTCAGAAGCAGCCAGCAGTCTCAGCCACAGCCACCAGTCAGTGCCAGCAGTCTCAGCCACAGCTGCCAGTTTCAGCAACCAGTCAGTGCCATCATTCTCAGCTACAGCCAGCACTCAGTGCCAGCAGGCTAATCCACAGCCAGCAGTAACAGCTAAAGCCAGCACTCTGTGCCAACAGTCTCAGCCACAAGCTGAGGCAGCAAGCAGTCTTCGCCACAGCCACCAGTCAGTGCCAGCCATCTCAGCCACAGCCAGCAGTCTCATCCACAGCCACCAGTCAGTGCCAGCAGTCTCAGCCACCACCACCAGTCAGTACCAGTAGTCTCAGCCACAGCCACCAGTCTCAGCCACAAGTCAGTGTGGTCAAGTTCCCTTACCATTTAATATAGACTGTTCCTTTTAATGTTTATGCACTACTGTTCTAGCGTTTGTTATTGTAACAGGCTTAATGTCTAGTTCAGGTATAAAACAATACAGGCGAGGCATAGGGTTGGTTTCTACAGTCTCCTGCTTGATAGAAGAAGGGTTTGAGGCTGAGGAAAGGCCTGAGCTAGCTGTCCCTCTCCCTCTCAGAAGGCAAGTATCCTGGTCAAAGGCTGGTGATCCAGGGTATGGGGCAGAGTATCCCCATCTCAGCATCTTCTTCTGGTCACTCAGTGGTCTGGCAGAGTCTCCTCTTCCAAGCACTGGTCCCGAACTGCAGAACACTAAGGTCTCTGACTGCTCTACTTATATACCATTTCTAGCTAGACTGGAACTTTCTAGTGGGAGGGGTGGAGTGAAGAAGTTCAGCACAAACATATACGAGGTTACAACTCCTGTCTGTCATAGACTTACATTAGATCTTCAATAATACTCAATGGCAAAGCAGTTTTTCCAGACACAAACACGTTTCCAGACATAACAACAGAGCTAAACCAGACATTCAAAAGGGTCAGACTGTCTGGTTTTTGGTGGTAAACAAGTCTGGCTTTTTCCCTCCAAAACATGCTCTTCTTTAAACCCTATGGTAGCTGTGGAAAATTACCAACTTCTTATTAAAAGTCCCAAAAGTCTCTCAGTATTCATTAACCCTTTCCGCAGAGCCTCATAAATACAGTACAAATGAACAGGATATATATCACAACATATAAAATAGGGGAAACAGGCAAATCTCCACAGATGTACAGACTTCAGAGAACCCCTGCTTCAGGGCACTCCAGAGGTCTCTAGGGCAGGGAAGACTGCATGTAGGTTGTATGACCCCCCAGTGTAGTAAGGTCAGTAAAGCAGACCAGGGAGCCAGTCAATGTGCGAAGCAGCAAAAAAAAGAAAAAACTGAGGAGTTCAGGAAAAAGCAGGAAGCAGCTGATGTAAAAACCATATGATTAACTAAAATATCATGAACTGTGTTGCGTGAATCACTCCAGAGACTGTTAAAGGAGCCATGCACCTATTTGTACCCCTTAGATGCCACGTTTATAGCTGATCGCTGTATCTGACACCAATAATATAGGGTAAAATAAAAATTTTAATCACACTTATCTCATCCATTTGATCGCGAAGAGCCAGCCGCTATCTTAATTGAAAATCTAGCGCAAAATCTCGCATGGCCACTGATGACATCATCAAGTCGGCCGGCATGGTGATGGGATACATCACTGAGCATGGATTTTGCGCAAGATCTTCAATCAAAATGGAGGCAGCTTGCCCTTCAGACTCAAATGGATGAGGTAAGTATAATTTTTTTTTTTTACCATCATTCAGGGAAAATTGATTTGTTACCACGAAGCATGAGGAAATTCGGCTTTGTGGCGAATGATTTGCTCAATACTACTAATTAGCAAAAGGGGGTGCAGATACTTCCTCCCATGTACTATATAATTACATATACTGCAATAAAAAGTGAGATATAGCAATACACTTCAAAAGTAAAAGTATAACACTGCAGAGTACATAAGAAAATCCTGGAAATAAAAAATACACTAAAATAAATGAAATTTCTCACATCTTTCCAGAGCTCAAGTCCAGGCGAAAGCTTCTCAACAGAATAAATCAAAGCCTCCCAGTGTTCACTGCTGAAGAAATTCACTTTAAAATAAAACACGTACAATAAAGTCACTCTCTCTCTGTACTTAAATGATCCATCCTGTCAGTCGCAAAGTCATAAATGATATCATGAAATGTGACAGGAAGACAATCGGGAGATGGTGAAAATGGCAGAGAAGAACGGGACATGAATGCCTAACGAGCCTCCTGGACTGGAGAGTGCGGAAAGTTGACCAGTAACATCTTCTGTTTAGTTCTTCTGCTCAAACTTTATATTTTCAACCTTTATTTGATCCAAGATTTTTTTGCCTTTTTGTCTTTAAAGGTACTATAATTTTATGTTGTTTTACAGCTATTTTAGACACCAGTCTATTGTGTTTTCCTAGAGCCTGTGATACTATGTTCGTGGCATTGTTACTGTATCACTAAACGAGTGCCGCTACCCTCAGTCCATGGAAGTAGATCTGGCAGTACAAATGAGATTACCAATAACCTGTCACACATGTGAACCCCAAACGTCTTTCCATCTAACTTGTCTATTTTATTTGGTCAATGAGACTATATACTGTACTGTGCAAAAATATTAGGCAGGCGTGGAAAAATGCTGTAAGGTAAGAATGCTTTCAAAAATAGAAGTGTTACTAGTTTATTTTTAGCAATTAACAAAATGAAAAGTGAATGAAGAAAACAGAAATCTAAATCCAATCCTCTACCTCCAGCATCAGTTCTTCTGGGTATACTTGCACACAGTTTTTAAGGAACTTGGCAGGGAGGCTGTTCCAGACATCTTGGAGAACTAAGTCCAGATCTTCTGTGGATGTAGGCTTGCTCAGATCCTATTGTCTCTTCATCTAACCCCATACAGACTGGATTATGTTGAGATCGGTTTTCTGTGGGGCCATATGATCACCTCCAGAACTCTTGAAGATTCTAAATGAATGACATTGGCTGGATTTTTGGGGTCATTGTCCTGCTGCAGAATAAATTTAGAGGCAATTGGATGCCTCCCTGATAGTATTTCATAATGGATAAGTATCTGCCTGTATTTATCAGCATTAAGGATGCTATTAATGCTAACCAAATCACCAAGTCCATTTGCCAAAATGCAGCTTCTAACTTGTCACAGCTAGTGATGTTGCGAACATAAAATTTTCCATTTGCGAACGCCGAACGCGAATTTCTGCAAATGTTTGCGAACGGGCGAATCGGGCAAACCGCCATAGACTTCAATAGGCAGGCGAATTTTAAAACCCACAGGGACTCTTTCTAGCCACAGTAGTGATGGAAAAGCTGTTTTAAGGGGACTAACACCTGGACTGTGGCATGCCGGAGGGGGATCCATGGCAAAACTCCCATGGAAAATTATGTAGTTGACGCAGAGTTGGATTTTAATCCATAAAGGGCATAAATCACCTAACAATCCAATTTTTTTTTGAACATCCAGTGTGTGTATACGATCAGGTATGATGTTGTATCGATCAGGTAGTGTAAGGGTTACGCCCGCTTCACAGACATTGACAGACCAAACTCCCCTTTTAATGCACCGCAAACAGTCCATTTGCCCAACCGCAAACTCCCCAATTGTTCAAGGTTGGATACCAAGCTAGCCATGTCCCGTTGATGTCATTGAAAGTTTCTTCCTCCACCCAGCCACGTACAACACCAAGGGTCCCAGAAAGGTGAATTGAATTGATTTTTCGAACGGGGAGATGGTTAAAGAAACGCTGGCTCCCTCCCCTTTGTTTGAATCCACCGTCACTGCGTCTGCGCCGTGCAATTTACTGCCCCACCCGATATGAGTGGTATTTTCTGTAGTTCTCTCTTCTCATCAATTTAATCCCTGTTACGTCCCCAATCTGGAGTCCATTTATTAAATTGATTTTTCGAACGGGGAGATGGTTAAAAAAATGCTGGCTTTCTCCCCTTTGTTTGAATCCACGCCATGATCATTTGCGTCTGCGCCGTGCAATTTACTGCCCCACCCAATATGAGTGGTATTTTCTGTAGTTCTCTCTTCTCATCAGTTTAATCCCTGTTACGTCCCCAATCTGGGGTCCATTTATTAAATAGATTTTTCAAACGGCGAGATGGTTATAAAAATGCTGGCTCCCTCCCCTTTGTTTGAATCCACGCCACGGTCACTGCGTCTGCGCCGTGCAATTTAATGTCACACCCGATATGAGTGCTATTTTCTGTAGTACTATTCTCATCAGTTTAATCCCTGTTACGTCCTATATCAGGGTGGGATTGCCTTTTGTGAAAAAAAATTTAGGCCGGGTACCTTCGACTGCCTTCACAGTGACAGACCAAACTCTGATACACCAAACTGAATTGATTTTAGGAACCGGGAGATGGAAAAAGCAGCTTGGTCGGTCCTCTTACTCCCAAGTTGGGGCACTGCGCGTGCACGGAGCAATGTGCTGTGACACCCTATATGAGTGGTGTCTTAACTAGTACTATTCCTATCAGTTTAATCCCTGTGTCGAATTGATTAACCATTGTCGAATTAACGAACCATTACGACATCTTGGAATAATTTAGTTCTGAGCTTTGTACTTGCTTTGTATTGGAATTGATGGGGATTTTTTAAATTGTCTGCATTATTTCTAATAAACTATTAAGAGACTTTATTATCATTTTTTTATTTTATGTATTAAAAACCCACCCATACAACTTAAAAAAAAAAATATAATAAAAAATAAGGTTTTTCTATGAAAAATTATCCAGCCGATCGCTTTTGGTCTGATCATAATGAAGCAACGGCCTTATCATCTGGGGTGTGGCAACATTGCCAACACACTCTTAGAGGTGATGATCGCTTCATTGTGATACGCAAGCCCCTTCACCACGACAAGGTAACGATCACGAAGGGAATTGAAACTTGTATGTGCCTTTTTTTGTTTATTTTGTTTTTGCAGCCACAGTGCAGCACCAGAGGCCAGAAAAATTAGGCATGTACACATGCCTGAAAAATAATGTTATTGTTGCAGCCGCTGTTGTAGCAGCGGCCGGAAAAATTGATGTTTTCAAGGCAGAAAGGTGACTAAAACATTGCGGCTTGAACCCTAGTTGGTGGCGGAGAATTCACGCAAGTCATCCGGTATGCAGGCATTAAATACAGCAGCGTG
Source organism: Bufo bufo (assembly GCF_905171765.1). Classification (NCBI taxonomy): domain Eukaryota; kingdom Metazoa; phylum Chordata; class Amphibia; order Anura; family Bufonidae; genus Bufo; species Bufo bufo. The sequence continues at coordinate 622,871,466 of NC_053392.1, read as the reverse complement.
GGGACCATTTTGAGGCCAAGGCATGTCATCAGGCCCTTTGTTAGTCAAACGTATCCCCCACTGTCAGTCCCTTCGGGATCCATGCCTCATTCATCTTAATGAAGGTGAGGTAATCAACACTTTTTTGACCGAGGCGACTTCTTTTGTCAGTGACAATGCCTCCTGCTGCACTGAAGGTCCTTTCTGACAGGACACTTGAAGCGGGGCAGGCCAGAAGTTCTATCGCAAACTGGGATAGCTCAGGCCACAGGTCAAGCCTGCACACCCAGTAGTCAAGGGGTTAATCACTCCTCAGAGTGTCGATATCTGCAGTTAAGGCGAGGTAGTCTGCTACCTGTCGGTCGAGTCGTTCTCTAAGGCTGGATCCCGAAGGGCTGTGGCGATGTGTAGGACTGAAAAAGCTCTGCATGTCCTCCATCAGCAACACGTCTGTAAAGCGTCCTGTCCTTGCCACCGTGGTCGTGGTAGGAGGAGGATTACTTTCACCTCTTCCCCTGTTAGATTCCCGTTGTGCTGTGACATTCCCCCTTATAAGCTGTGTAAAGCATACTTTTTTGTTTTTTGTTTTGTTTTGAACTGCTGCATATCCCTGTTATCTCCATCCTCTGGCAATAATGGTTGCGCATCACTAATTTCATCCAAATGATGTGTAAATAACTCCTCTGAGGGATCAAGTGAAGCGGCTGTGGTGGCTGTGGTGGTAGTGGCGGCGGGCGGGAGAGTGGTAACTTGAGAGCAGGTGACCAAAGCTGAGCTGGAGGAGGATGGTGCGTCAAGGTTCTTAGCGGAAGCTGTTGAAGATTGGGTGTCCTGTGTAAGCCAGTCAACTATTTTCTCAGAATTTTTGGGGTTCAGGGTACGTGGCCTCTGAACACTGGGCATTATTCCAGGGCCAGTGGAAATCACAGCACCACGAACATGACGGCCCCTGCGGCGTGGCCTGCCTCTGCCTGTCATTTTTTATTAGATAAGTGTTACTATGCTTTCAAGGTACTGTGCCACCCTATATAAGTGGTGGGCAGTGGGCACAGTACAGTCAGTGTGGGCCTGACACACACTGGCTTGCAACTGTGATTATATCACAGAAAAATATTTAATAGAATTTTTATTTATCTGCGAGGTATTTGTGAGTGAGTGACACCCTGTAACGGTATAAGTGGAGATCTAGCCACTAGCCAGTGGCCACAATACAGTCTGTGTGGGCCTGACACACACGGGCTTGCAACTGGGATTAGATCACAGAAAAATATTAAATAGAATTTAGTATTTTCTGTCACACCCTGTATGAATGGTGTTGTCATGCCCCACTTTGACGATGTGCGGAGGTCAACCAGGATAGCAGCACGAGTTTAATGTTGCTTTGGAGCCGTTCTGGATCCGCCTCTCATCAGGTGCACTGGGTGGGGTCTTAAGTTTAAATAGCACACTGCCCAGTGTCCTGAGCGGATTATACAGTTCATTCTGGTCTGGGAAGCTTGGAGGGAAGGTTGGCTGTCAGTTCCTGCTCTCAGAGATAAGTGTCATTTCTAGTTCAGTTGTTTGTGTCTTCTATTCCATCCAGGTTCTGTGCGAGCAGACTGCTCCTATCTCCCCACTTCACCATCTTAGGGAGTTCAAGGTTTTGTTAGCCCAGGCTGGAGGACACTAGCACACCTACCATCAAGGTCTGCTGTGGGCTGAGCAGTGCAGGGAAAGAGGTCAGGGATTAGCTAGGAGGTGACCCTTCCCCTGTCTCTCGTCCAGAGCCTGGTTGGTGTGTTATCTTTTGTACTAAGTGTACGTCTGTCGTGACATTATAATCCGCCATACTGTGACGGCCATTGCTCAGCGCTTTTGTGATGGCGTCAATTGATGCACTGGTTGACCGCATGCAGGGTTTATCCCTAGAGGTTGCGGATCTGCGTAGTTCGGTCACACAGTGTCAGAGGGTGCTGGCAGCAGGTACAGGTCAAATTGTTGGGGAGCCTAAAGTCGCTCTTCCTGAGAAATTTGCAGGGGGTACTGATGATTTTTTCCGCTTCAAAGAGTCATGTAAGTTGTACTTTAGATTGTGCCCATTTTCTTCAGGTAATGAAGATCAGAGGGTGGGTATCATCATGTCTTTGCTTAAAGGGGACGCGCAATCCTGGGTTCTCCGGTCGGTGGAGGAATTTCTTGAAGCCCTGGGATTGATTTACGATGACCCAGATCGAGTTTCGATGGCGGAGTCGAGATTACGTAACTTACTACAGGGTAAACATACTGCTGAGGTTTACTGCACAGAGTTTAGGAGGTGGGCTACTGAGTCGGGGTGGAACGACCCCGCGTTACGTAGTCAGTTTTGTTAGGGGTTATCTGAAAGGTTGAAAGATGCCCTGGCTTTTCATGAATACCCAGATACTTTGGAGAATGCAATGTCTTTGGCTATACGTTTGGATAGACGTATCAGAGAGAGGTGTATGGGTCCCTCTGTGCAGGGGATTCCTCCCGCGTGCGGTTTTGTTTCACCAGCTGCCCAGGGTGATATTGCTTGTTACTCTGGGGTAGGGGAGGAACCCATGCAGTTAGGTCAGATTACTGGCCATTCTGATTGTGCACTTTTCGAAAGTTTCTACTATCTATGTTTCTATTGTGGGAAGAAGGGTCATTTTATTCTTTTTTGTCCTTATGTTAAACCACAGGTAGAAGAGAAAAAGAAAAAAGAAAAAAAAACTCCCCTCACACTTGGTTGTATGAACGGTGTGGTGGAGCAGACGGGTATGCAAGCTCCCTGCAGTTCCCGTTTTCTCCTTTCAGCTATGGTGGCGCTAGAGTCTAGAAATGTTTTTGTTGATGTTTTCCTTGATTGTGGTGCTGGGGTAAATTTAATTGACTTTCTTTTTCGTCAGGGCTTGGGACTAAGTACTTGCATGTTAGAGAACGAGATTCCTGTTTTTGCAATTGATTCTTCCCCTCTTTCTCAAAGGAGCCTTACTCACATTGTTCATGGTATTCATTTAAGGGTGGGTGATTCACATGCTGAGATTATTTTTGTTTTGTCATGAAGGATTTGTCAGCTCCAATAGTGTTGGGGTTGCCATGGTTGTCTAGACATAACCCAATTATAGATGTGGGGAAACCAGCACTCACTCAAATGCACGCTGCACGGGAGAGGACGTAAATCCACAGTAATATGAACAAAGGATCCCAGCAGTCGCGTCTTTGTGAATCAAATGTCTTTTATTCCATAGACCAGGACCAGGTTTCGGCAATGTGCCTTCATCAACAGACCTGTTGATGAAGGCACATTGCCGAAACCTGGTCCTGGTCTATGGAATAAAAGACATTTGATTCACAAAGACGCGACTGCTGGGATCCTTTGTTCATATAACCCAATTATAGACTGGCAAGCAAGACAAATCATTGGTTGGAGCAAGTTTTGTTCGGATAATTGTCTTGTCACATCTATCGCTGAAGTGTCCATTACGGCCTTGCCTCAGTATCTCTCAGATTTTTCGGATGTCTTTTCGGAAGGTGGGGCTCAGGATTTGCCCCCTCATCGAGACTATGATTGTCCAGTGAATCTCATTCCGGGGGCTAAATTGCCTAAGTCTCGGCTTTACAACCTCTCTCAACCTGAGAGAGAGGTCATGCGAAAATATGTCGCCGAGAGTTTGGCAAAGGGTCATATCAGACCATCTAAGTCTCCAGTGGCAGTAGGTTTGTTCTTCGTGAAGAAGAAAGATGGATCACTGAGACCGTGTTTGGACTTCCGGGAGTTGAACCGTATTACAGTCCGGGATCCATATCCCCTGCCTTTGATCTCTGATCTTTTTTATCAGATTGTTGGAGCCAAGGTGTTCTCCAAGTTGGATTTGAGAGGAGCATACAATCTGATCAGGATCAAGGAGGGGGATGAGTGGAAAACGGCCTTCAATACGCACGAGGGTCATTTTGAGAACCTGGTGATGCCTTTTGGGTTGACGAATGCGCCAGCAGTATTTCAGCGATTTGTCAATGATATTTTTCATCACTTGGTGGGGAGGTTCGTAGTAGTTTACCTAGATGACATCTTGATTTATTCTCGTGATCTGAAGACCCATCAGGATCATGTGAGACAGGTTTTGACGATCCTTCGGGAGAATAAGTTATATGCTAAACTAGAGAAACGTTTGTTTGCGGTGCAAGAGCTTCTGTTCTTAGGATACATGCTTTCTGATTCCGGTTTTCGTATGGACCCCGAAAAGGTCCGGGCAGTTCTGGAGTGGGACCGACCGGAGAATCAGAAAGCTTTGATGCGGTTCTTGGGGTTTACGAATTATTATAGAAAATTTATTTAGAATTATTCCACACTAGTCAAACCCCTTACTGATATGACCAAGAAGGGCGCTGATGTCTCTGTCTGGTCGGATGAGGCATTGCAGGCATTTTCGGCTATTAAGGAGCGTTTTGCGTCTGCTCCTATTCTGGTGCAGCCGGATGTATCTCAGCCATTCGTGGTGGAGGTTGATGCATCAGAGGTGGGGGTTGGGGCGGGGCTTTCGCAGGGTTCTTCTCCTGGCAAGTGGGTCCCGTGTGCCTTCTTCTCCAGGAAGCTCTCGGTCGCCGAGAGGAATTATGATGTTGGAGATAGGGAGTTGTTGGCTATCAAGTTGGCCTTTGAGGAATGGCGTCACTGGTTAGAGGGGGCGTCCCACCCCGTTACGGTGTATACAGACCATAAGAATTTGGCCTACCTGCAATCTGCCAAGCGTCTGAACCCTAGACAGGCCAGATGGTCATTGTTTTTTACCAGGTTCAATTTCGTGGTTACCTTTCGCCCAGGGGTCAAGAACGTCAAGGCAGATGCCTTGTCTCGCAGCTTCCCTGGGGGAGGTGATTCAGAAGATCCAGCGCCTATTTTGGCAGATGGGGTGGTGGTCTCCGCTCTGTACCCTGAATTGGAGATGGAGGTATTGGGAGCTCAGGAGGGGGCTCCTGGTTCGTGTCCCCCAGGGAGGTTGTTTGTTCCTGAT